>NC_091727.1:92572348-92875378 GCF_042477335.2 Ovis canadensis
ACAACAACATATGGATCAACTCCCTTTGTGTGAGAAATCCAAAAACCATTTAAGAGGCCTTTGTATCCAAGGTTAAGTGTAAATCCAGCCACATCAGAGCCAGAAGGAAAATTCCTGGTACCCCATGTTCATAGTCCCTTCCTCTGGACTTTACCACACCACTGGGAGGGAACCCACAGCTCCCAGATTCTCTCAGGGAGGAAAAGGGAAAATTAGACCACAATCCAACATTCTGACTTCTCAGGGGAGCTGCCTGATGGACTGGCTTCTGTTTTGCCTGTCTCAACTTCTAGACGCCTGGTGGCCGCTGAGAGCACAAAATGAGCAAGGCAGTGCACTGCTGCTCCCAAGGACCTGTGCTGCCACTGACAGAGGCTGATATAGCTTGGCAGCCTCTCCTCCAGGGGGAAGGAGAAGAGCACACAGCCAACATTTCAGCTTTTCTGGGGGCCTTCCTAAGGGGCTGGTTTTTAACTTGCTTGTTTCACCAGTCTCTACTACTGATGAGCACCAGCTTGCTCTCGATTCATGGGGGCCTGTGAGAACGAAAAAACCCAATGTGGCTTGCTACTGCTCCATAGGACCCGTGGTATAGCAGAGGCCAAGAGATACTTTCAACTTAGTATCTCATATCCAGAGAAAAGACCTTGTCAGAAATAAGGGGAAATAATATTTCCCAACAAGCAAAAACTCAGGGAAGTTCTTGCTAGGAGATCTAGCTTATAAAAAAATATTAAAGAAATTTCTTCAAGGCTGAAAGCAAGTGACACTAGACAGAAATTTTAATTCACACAAAATATCAAAGAGCACTGGTGAAGGTAATTGTATAATTATAAAAAGACATCATAACATGCATATTTCCTCTTTTCCTGTTAAGTGATTTTTACCATATAAAATAATATGAATATAAGTGTATCACATATATACACATATATAAAATATTTCACAATATCAACACAAAGGAAGGAGTAGGTACAAAATTCCAGTGGAGTAAGGAATTGAGACAAGATGAGACTTCAGATCCACAGGAAAAAGTGCAAAGAGCAGAAGTTGTAAATAAGGTTAATAATACAACCTACAAATATACTTATTCTCTTCTCTAAACTTTTTTATTACATAAATTATATAAAGTAATAATTAAAATAATATATTTCTAGATGTGTAACATGTATAATTCTATTAATAGCTATCATAATAGCACATAAAGGGGGAAATCGAATAGAGCTGCATAATTCTACAGAGATTAGAGCTATACAGTTATAACATTTTTCACTAAAATTAGCATAAGTTGAAGTAGATTATGATAAGTTAAAATGAATACAGCAAACCCTAGAGCGATCATTAAGAAAATATAAGCTTGTGAAAAAAAATCATTTAAGAAATTTTAACATTACACTAAAAAACATTCACTTACTGAAAATATAACCACTAAAATATTCAGAGATAAGAGATGTACCATATCAATCCAAAATAAAAGTTATCTCTAAAAAGCAAATATTCAGAGAATAATAAGTAAATCTTATAATTTTAATATATTAGAACATATTTTTTAAAAAATAAATAGATACCATCCCTCTGGATCATCACAGTGCACCAGCCCCAAGCATCTTGTATCATGCATCGAATCAGGATGGGGAACATGTGTACACCTGTGGCAGATTCATGTTGATGTATGGCAAAACCAATATAATATTGTAAAGTAATTAGCCTCCAATTAAAATAAATAAATTTATATTAAAAATCAATAGATAATGTGAGATATAAAATTGAGAATATCTTCCAGAAATTAGAAAAGAAATGTAAGATAGAAAAGGATTTAAAAGAAAAAACCTAGGTGATCATTTGAGCATATCCAGCATCTGAAGAGAGTTCCAAAGAGAAAAATAAATAAAAGTGAGAGGGAAATTTTAAAGTAAATAAAATTCATAGAACTGAAGAGTATGATTTTCCAGATCAAAAGGGCCCAACATGATGACAAATGGAGAAAAGTTCATGATATCATGAAATTTTTTAAACCCAGGGATAAAGAGAAAAATGAAAAACTTAGAGATACTTCTGGCTATTGATGGTAAAAAGTCTGAGAGTAGTTTTGTCACCATAACAATAATAAAAATGGACATATATGAGGCAACTGCTTTCAGACATTTGATGACAGGCAATAAAAACTGTAATCTCTGAAGGACGCAAAATTGCTGAGGTGAGCCCCATGATTACTCTAGGCTGTGCCTGGGGATACATTGCAGCATGGGGATACAGTGCAGCATGCTGGAAGCCGAGATGGTCACCCTGAGCCAAAGAGGCCGAGATAGTCACCATGAGCCAAAGAGGCCGAGATCTGCATGGTATAGCAGCTGAATTAGTCAGAACCCAGGGATGGTAGATAGCGGAGAGGAGAAACCTGAGCAGAGAAGTGGCTCCAGAAGTCTGGTAGGGGTCCCCTGTGAATTACTCACTGATGCTTGGGTTTAACATATGAAGAATGAGACTCTCCAAGGTTTATCAAAGAGCATCTTCCATGGGGTTAAAACTAGAACAGAGATACTAAAGGTTCAGTAGTGCTAGGGGACATTATCACTTCAGTTCAGGCAGGCCAGAAAGACCTCATCATCACCTTCATAACACTCCAAATTGTCTAATATTAAAAACAAGTCAGTACCAAGTGTCATTGAGGATGTGGAATATCCAGACCTCTTATAGATTGCAGGTGAGAATGTCAAATCGTTCAGCAATTTTGGTAAGCATTTTGGCAATTTCTTAGGAAATTAAATATACACTTACAAAATTTCTTAGCCAGTCTACCTCTAGGTATTTATACAAGAAGAATAAAAACTCTCGTGTATACACAGACTTGTACACAAATGTTTATAACACACTTTTGTCCTAATAACCAAAAACTGGAAGTAAATTTCCATCAATAGGTGAGTGGATAAATAAAATTTGGTATATCCATATAATAGAACCATATGGAGTAATGGAAAAAAAAAATAAGCTATGGATATATACAACAGTGTGCATGGATCTCAACAATATTATGCTAAATAAAACAAGCCAGACATAAAAGGATCATCATATATAGCTTTATTTATGGAAAACTCTAGGAAAGTGAAATCTACTCTGTAGAAACAGAGTCTAACTTAATAGGTACCTGAAGACAGGGTAGTAAATGAAGACTAGCTGGGAAGAAGCATAAAGATACATATTGTGGTGATAAAAAAGTCTTGAATCTTGATTGTGATGGTGGTTACATGGATGCATATATTTATAAAAGTAATGTGATTTTATACTTCAAAGTTTACTTAAAATTATACTAGATATGAAAAGAAATGGGAAAATGCAGTCCATGTTTACGAAAAAAAAAAACAATCAATAGAAACCAAACTCCAAATGAACCAGATTTTAGATTTATCAAAGTCTTTAAAGTAGACATATTAAATACCTTCAAACTTTTAAAGGAAAAATATGTCAAAATAATCCCTTTTAGAAAATGCCTTAAATAGGGGATCTCAGTAGAATAAAATGGAAATCTATGAAAAGGATTAAATAGAGAAACTAGAACTGAATAGCACAGTACCAAATTGTAAAATCCACTGGATATGTTTGACAGCAGATTGGAGATGGTAGAAGAAAGATTCATCAACTATACTCCAAAAACATTTTTTCAAAAGAAGAAGAAAGACTCAATGAATTTGAATGTGGATCACTACTATTTAACTTGAATAATCGAGAAAATATAAGATTGAAAGAAAACTGATAGAGCTTCAGAGTCTTGTGTTACAATAAGAAAATTCAATAAACATTTATTTGGAGGTCCAGAAGAAAAGTGAGAATGAGTTCCACAATATTTGAAAAATTAATGCATGAGATTTTCCCAAATCAGTGGATCCTGGACAGGATAAATTAACACACAGGTGCACACATCTGTATGAATCCCTAGTTTTATCAAGCCAAGCTACTAAATACCAAAAGCAGAGAAGTCTTTAGCCAGTGGGGAAAAAAGATGTTAAATACAGAGGAACAAAGATACAAAAGAGCTGACTACTCTTCAGCAACAATTGAGGCCATAGACAACTGAATGCCATCTTATAAGAGTCAAAAGAAAAACAGTCAACACAGAATTCTATATTAGATAATGATATCCTTCACAAAAGAGTGAAAAAAAAAGGTTTTTACATAAATAAAAGCTGAAAGATTGTTACCAACAGACATGCATTCAAAGAAATGCTGTTATTTCTTCAAGAGTGGAAACAATGCCTGGTAGAACCTCAAATGGATAGTAAGTAACATAGAATAAGAGAAAAGTTAACTAATGGATAAAGACAAAAATTCCATGACAGAGAAAACTATTGGAGAAAAAAAAAAAAAAAACTAAATGACATATAAAAAAGAAAGAGGCATTAGAATTATGCTTTAAAAATTTTGATTGGAGATAATCTCCTACACAATATAATGTATATTAGTCATTCAGTCGTGTCCAACTCTTTGTCACTCCATGGACTGTAGCCCGCCAGGCTCCTCTGTCCATGGAATTCTCCAGGTAAGAATACTGGAGTGGGTAGCCACTCCCTTCTCTAGGAGATCTTCCCAATCCAGGGAACAAACCCAGGTCTCCTGCATTGCAGGCAGATTCTTTACCATCTGAACCATCAGGGAAGCCCCTCACAATATTATATATTTAGCCAAACCAAAAATTGATTATTCTTGGGTTGAATAATCTCAGGTTTAAATATTTTAAATTCTTGTCCTGCACTCATTCTCAGGAATCTGCTGAATCATGTGTTCCACTTAAAACAAGGTTGTAAAATAAGAAAATAGGAAGTGCAATATCCAGAGAATGGGCTCCAACATGGGAGAGAGGTGAGAGGAATGCCAAGACCTATTCTCAATAATTATAATCTAATGGATTGTGAGAGAGGCCCACACAGTTGTATTTTAATAAGCACTAGGTGATTCTGATGCAAAGCCTGATTTAGGAAACACTGATATATATTTTCTTGTTTGATTTTTTTGTTTGTTTTTTGTTTTCTAATATAAATTTATTTATTTTAATTGGAGGTTAATTACTTTACAATATTGTATTGGTTTTGCCATACATCCCTTTGATTTTATAATAACTGTGAATTACACTAATCAAAAATTATTATCCTCCTTCTACAAATTGAATCAAGGTCATACATGTAATAAGTTGGAAAAGTAGGATTAGAACTCACCTGGTCTGTAGCTACTCTAAAAGGTGGCTACTTACAAAGAGAATTGGGTGAGGAGCCAAGGCCAACACATAAGATATCTTTGAGTACAGTGCAAAGAGACCTCTTTACATGAAAGAATTGTAAATAAATGCTCTTCTTTCCTATAACCAGAGTCAGGACTTGAAAGAAGTGGAGGAAGCCATCAGTTATGGCCCAAGCCAGCTATCTCTGTGAATAACAAAATTAGTGAAAATATTTTGGGGAAGGAATCCTTTATATATGTATATTTGGCATTCATGTTAACAATGATATTGATGAGTCAATTGCTAATTTTATTTACATTTCATTGTAAATGCTAAATATTACAACTTGAATGCAGTCACATGAGAATATGGTCAAGCCTCATAAAGGAACAAAAAATAAAACCTGGTTAGCAGGAGCTTTCCAGTATTTTATGACCTTTGTTAATCTACCATTTCCCTGTTTACATTTTGGAGTTACTGATATCCTCTTTCTTAAATATTCCAAGACTACACTAAAATATTACAAAATAACATAATTTTGAATATTAAAATATTCCAAAACTATATTAAAATAGTGCCCACCACTCTGTCGAATGAAACTCATATATAAATCTTTTCACTTGGTATCTCACTTTCACATGTCGCATACAGCTGTGACTTTTGGGCACTGTATCTGATTTTAACAGGAAAAAAAAAACCACACCCACATATTGATGTTGCTACATGTTTTCTTATTTACATTATGTTCTTGCAATCTTTACTTTTTGAACCCTTCACAGTTGGTTTCCCTGTATGGTTCCATGCCACATATTTCAATATCTGACCAATGAAAATACAAACTTAAACTAATAGTATAAAAGGCAAAAAAGTACCAGGGGTATAACTCCTCTGAGAAACTTTTAGGTACATTAGGATATTTGTAGAATAGATTTTTCCCCAAAATTGTTTTCATAAGATTTAAGAGTGAGTAGTTTCCTTTGGGTGAAAGCCAGGCCATCAGGTTTGCTATTCCCACGCCCTCAAAGAATATAAGAATCACTCTAAAGCTTGCAGTTCTTTTAGCCTGAGCATGAGAGAAGCTTGTAGTGTTAGTGTTTTACATAATATGCCTGAAATAATGTCCTATATTTGTTCAGTCTTCAAAAATATAGCCATAACTTGATCACTTTTGTAATCAACACTGCTCTTATTTTCTCATCCTGATCTGAGCCATCTCCCCAGGATGATGTTTACTGCCTGCTAACTATCTCCCTTTTCCATCCTTGTTTCTCTTCAGTTTGTTCTCAGTGGAGGAGCTGCATTGAGCCTATTAAAGTGTATGTCAAATCATATTCTTCTCTGCTCAAAAAGCTCTGATGGCTTCTATCTCAATCTGACTGAAAGTCAACAGTTAACCTGGGGGCCTATGTGTCTATGCGTCTCTGAGAAATCTCCCAGACTGCCTTACCTCTCTGGTGTCACCCCTTGTTGTTCTTCATCTACATCATTGCTGCACTCATTCTGGCTTCCTTGAACACCCTCTGCCTGTCCCTGATTCAGGCCTTTGCAATTGCTGATCCCTCTGCCCAGGTGCTTGTCCCTTATGTAGTTTTATGGCTGATTTCCTCATCTGTAGGTCTCTGCAGAAATTGCACCTCTTACCTGTACCACCAGTCTTCCTATCACTTTCCCTTACTGCATTATTTTCCATAGCCTCTTCTCCAATTTACATGTTGTATACTTTATTAATTTGTTTGTCTAACTCATTCTCACTACACCACACCTTGTCCAACCCCCCCAAAAGAAGCAAACTCCATGAGGGTAGGAATTTCTGTTTACTTGTTCACTGCTTTAGCCCCAAAGCCTAGAAAGATGTCGAATATGTACTCAAGATTACTTGTTGAATGGCTGGACAATTGAATGGATGATGGAATGATGGATTAATGTGTAATATTAGACATACCAGGATTCTGCCTCTCAGGATATGATTAATAAAACATTGTGCACATGCCCTTTCAATTGTCTCTCTAAAAACTATGAGAAGTCTGTATCAGAAGTCTTAGTTACAATTCTGCATTGTAACTAAGTTTCCCCTCAAGCTGACCCTCAGAAATAGTCTTACCTCACCTCTTTTCAGAGAAGGCAATGGCAACCCACTCAAGTACTCTTGCCTGGAAAATCCCATGGACGGAGGAGCCTGGTAGGATGCAGTCAATGGGGTTGCTGAGAGTCGGACACGACCAAATGACTTGACTTTCACTTTCCACTTTCATGCATTGGAGAAGGAAATGGCAACACACTCCATTGATCTTGCCTGGAGAATCCCAGCGATGGGGGAGCCTGGTAGGTTACCGTCTATGGGGTCGCACAGAGTCGGACACGACTGAAGCAACTTAGCAGCAGCAGCAGCACTCTCTTTTTAATATTGGAAAATAAATACAGCACATATCTACTGATAAAAGATCATCTCCTATCTTCCTCTTTCCATACTTGCCCACACCAATAAAACCTTGAACCTAACAATTGCCATTACATGAATTTCTATTTCTGTTGTACATTCTAAACCTCACAGAGAGTATTTAATTAACTATCACTTAGAGAGCAAATTAATCACTTTCATAATAGAATATCCTGAAAAAATAGTGGAATTTATAATAGAACCAAGAACTATTTCAACCAAAATTGGAAGTGTAAGAAAATAACAGAAAACCACAATTGAAGGGAACACTGCTTCATAATTGCAGTAGTCTTTGTTTTTCATCATTTAGCAGAACTTCCATGCATGTGTTCATTTAATTATATTATTTTATGAAATGCATAATATGGCAGTGCCCTTGGGGTAGAGATGCCAGTTTTGTTTCTATCTGACCTCAAAAATTTTGTTCATTGTTGCTAAAATAAACTGAATCAGGAAAAGACAAATGTTTCAGTTCAGGAACCATGGAAATATGGAAGTAGAATACAATCATATAGCACTTTGCACTGATATAACACATGGGAACAACAAATATTATAACTGAGGTATCATCCAGTGGAGCCACCTCATTTGAAAGTAGGTGAATTTGAGGCCCAGAGATGAGAAATGTTTGGGCCAAGGTCTTTCATATAGATTCTCTCATCTGATGATTGCAGTAACCCGATGAGTTATTATGCCAAGCTGATTTCTTTAGTATTACTTTACAGACAAAGATTTTGAGGATCAATGAATGAACATGATTTGTGGAAACAGCTCCCATTTTAAAGAAATGAACTGTGCTCTGTATTTCCAAGACTGCCTTCTTGCTTTTCTGCATAACCTCAACTAAATCCCTTCCCCATTATTGGTTTCAATTTTGTCATCTGTAAACTAGAGAAGTGAAAATGAATGACTTTCTAATCCTCTCATGTTATGATTCTACAACTCTTGCCAGGGTCCAGCCCTGGTGGATCCAGGGAATTCGAAGCGGTGACAGCGTTGGTGAGGAAAAACTTATTTATTAATATAAGATTAGATTAGGAAGAAATAGTGTAGTAGGAAAATTAAGTGGAGAAAAGAGGCTGAATAACTTGGTTTACGTGGAAAGCCAACAAAGTTCCAGACAAGGAGCTTGCACCATCTACCTTAGGCCACCGGCATTCTTTTTGAATAGCGGGGGGTGCCCCACCTTGGGCTCCCTCTCGCGTGGATCTTAGAAGCTGGGGCAAGTAAGTAGACATGGCGAGCCTCCATGCCCCAGATGGGAATTCAGCCAGAAAATAGAGTAAAGAGGAGACACAGGGGAAACCAGTCCTTCCAATGACTGGCCCGGCCTCTATTGTTTAGAAAGGCCTTTTATACCTTTTTGATTGCACATAGAGATCAATGGGTAATACAAAATTATGCAGCATTAGCAGCCCAGACTCTTATCAAAACCAGACTTTTCTCTCTGCATACCTAGTTGTATACACAAATCTTAGGTGATTTTCATCATCTTCCAGCCAAAAGGGCCAATTAACATTTTACAGTCCTTTTCTGATAAGGTTTGTCAACTAGAAGACTTATTTGTGTTGTTCTTCCCAAAGTCTGGTGCCACTTTCAGAAAGCACTAAATAAAGTTACATTCTTACATAGCAAAGATACAGCAATTTATAACAAGTAAAAGGAGTACAGTGATTTATAACAAAAGAAAAGTAATTAACTCAAAAGTCTAGTGTTGCTAACATCAAAACTACTATATATCTTTTGCCATATCCCATTTACATTGATTAACATCCTCCCAGGTGCCTAAAAGATAAAGAATATGGAGGCCTGGCGGCAATCATTGAGTCAACAGTGAAAACCCGTCATTAATATGATTTTTAGCTCTTTAGAAAAGGCTCTGTATCTTTAAGATGCTTTTAAGCTTTGTGCCTTCACGGTTGGGGGGCTGTAAGCAATTCACAAGCTGTAAGAGGTCCGGGGAACCTGTTAGGCAAGCTAGAGAGTTATCAGAGGGGGTTTAACTGAAACATCCCTTTCAAATGCAGAAGACTAAAGCCCTGAGTTGACTTTTTCCAGAGTGTGTCAGAAGAGCGGAAAAGCAGAGTACAAAGGCCAGCAGATTTTTGGTTTTGGGGGTACATGCTCAGGAAATACCAGGGGGACACCCTGAGATTTGACTCGCCTTGCCCATCAGATCTCTGCCACATGACCTTGTCACGGGTGGGATTCCTCATGCTGGCTCCAGGAAAACTCTGTCACTGTAACATAGTCAGGGATTGACTACAGTTCTGTTTGACCTCAGATCCACACAGTTTTCTCTGCCCTTTTCTCTTTGTGCCTAGAACAGGACAATCCTCCTTCTGCTGGAGGGAATAAACCAAAATGAGGTTCTGCTGAGATTTGCACCTGAAAGTTCTTAAGTCAAGCTTGGCACCATACAATTTCAGAGTTGGAAAGGAACAAACCCTTTTCCTTTTCGATGAAATCAAACAATCGTCTTCAAACATACTGCCCTTGACTCAGATGTGATGAGAAGATGGTAAAAATCCCTCTTTACAATGGAGTACAAAAGACAATATTTTCACTTTCAAAGGAAGAGAGGTCATTATTTCAGCTCCTTATCTGAAGAGAGAAATTTCACCCTTAACATTTTGTTTTCAGAAAGTAAAGCATGTGGCCTATTATCCTACTTGGTCTTATTGGGAGAAAACCACGGAAATCCAGATGGGACCATCAGTGAAGTTTAATTTCTACATATGAAGACATTGTAGACAGCACTGGGACTGTGTTAGCACCACCTGGTGGAGGAGAATTGTAGGATCATTTCTGACCAGCATGATGAGGACATCATGCCTTTGGAGACAGGCAATGTGGATCTAAATTCTGGCTTGACCTTTTGTGATTTGTGCTTCTTGCACAGTTTTTTTTTCCTTCTTTGGGTTGCACCGTGGGGCTTGTGGAATCTTAGTTCCCTGACCAGGGATTGAACCAGTGCCCCAGCAGTGAGACCAGAGAGTCCTAACCACTGGACCACCAGGGAAGTCCATCCTTACACAATTCTTTACCTCTGTTCTTTCCAGTATATAAGCAAAGTCTAGCGTAGAATAGGCACTGAATTCAAGTCAGAGGTATGGAGTGAGTTAGGTTTTCTTTCTGGTTCACCATCTTTTTATAAAAATACCTATATTTTAATTTAATTCTGGTAGTGCTGTTGTGAAGATTAAATGAGAAAATGCATGTTAGGTTCAAGTATTGGTTTCCTAGGGCTACTGTAATAAATTATCACAAATGTGGTGGCTTAAAGTAACAAATTTATTTTCTCATAGTTCAGGAGGCCAAAAGCCTGAAATCAAGGTGTCAGCAGGGTTGATTCCTTGGGAGACTCTGACAGAGAAATCAGACAAACACTTAATAGTATGTATCCCTCCTGTATATGTAGGAGAGACCCAGGAAAACTGAGTAACTCTTGAAATGGCCCACTTACCACCTTAAATGCCATCTTCAGCTAAAGACAATGGAAGATATTAGGGGGCGTGGGACCATGTTTTCAGACAAAGCATGGTAAGTACGTGTAAGGTTGTTATACAGATTTAAGTCCATGCCTTCTCCATGGAAAAGAATTCCAGATTTGGTAGTTCCTCCTCTTCTTGGTACAGAGAGGAAGACACTCCCTACACATATATATATTTCCCCTATAAGTGTAAATTGCTCGTACAAAATGGTAACTAACTTCTACTTGGCTTTCAGAGTTTTTCTCCCATCTGCTTCTTTTTTTTTTTTTTTCTTCTTTTTCCAAAGCAAACAGCCTAAAATAATCCTTATGCCAAAGAGACATATTTTGGGGGTGACAAACTTTATGTTCCCCTTCATTTCTTTAATAATCTTGCATCTGCTTTTTCCTATCTCCTTCTTATTGTTTTAACATTGGGGAATTCTTATTGGTATTTTATATCAATTAGAATTTGATTCAATGATCTAACACAAAAATTCCAAATTGCAAATGACTTGAGCAATAGAGAAGTTTATTTTTCTTGCATCCAAAGTAATTCCAGAAATGGATATCCAGGGCTGATAGTGTAATTGTAAAGTCACCAGGCATAGAAGTTTCTTATCTTTTTCGGTTCCACACTCCTAATATGGTCTGATATGGCTGTTGAAACTCTAGCTGTTGCATCTGTGTTCTGGGCATTAATAAGTTACAAAGGAGATTAAGCAGTGGAGTCAGTTATCTTTAAGGAGCTTTCCTGAATGTCCCACACAACATTTTCACTTCTATTACATTAGCCAAAATGTATTTATCTCATTTGTTTTTTCTGCAAAGTAGGTTCAGAAATGCAGTCATTTAGTCAAGCATATCAACACAAGAAACAAGTTTGGGGTTCTATTACTATGGAAGGAATGGAAAAAGATACTGGGTTAGTAACTAGTATTCTTTATCACATTTCTAATAAAGGAACTTGAGTAAGGAAGAAGAAAAATCAAGTAAAAAATGTCCAAGAAACAGCCGGGGGTAAGGCTATGGTCATGCATTTCTCCGAAGTCCCTTTTCCACATCAGGCTTATTTAAGACCAGTGAGTTTGTACACTTACCTTTGAATTTTTTTTTTTTTACATTTCATTCTGATAGAGAAACATAATGATTTCCACACTCATGATCATTTGACACTTATGATAATAACCTGACATTTATCTGTCCTTGAATTAACTGATGACCTTAATACATTTAAACATGAGTGAAAAAGAAATGGAGATTAGATAGCTGAGTCTGTAGTATGTGAGCTCCTCTGTTGAGTCATGGCTATATAATACAGTCTGTTCCCTTTTTGCCACTGCTCATTCTTAAAATGTATAAATAAGAAGTGACTATTTATAAATGAAGGAAACAATGGGGTAAACATAACTTTTCTTAAACACTTGTGCACTGCATTGCAGTACAGAAGTTGTTCCTTTTCCTTGGAAAAGGGTTATTTAACTTCTGCTTTACCATTAATGTTTATGACTAAGAAATAGAGCCAAGTTTTTGGAGATTTTAACAATGTGCTGATGCATAGATAGTTAGCAAATCAATAAGATGTTGATGAAGAATCCACGTTGGAATCTCAGAACACGTGAACTTGTACAGTAGTGAACAGTGAAGCTAGTTTCAAAGCCTTCTCATGTGTTCAGTTCAGTCATGTCTGATTCTTTGCAACCTCATGACTGCAACATGCCAGGCTTCCCCGTCCATCATTAACTCCCAGAGCTTGCTCAACTCATGTCCATCAAGTCTGTAATGCCATCCAACCATCTCATCCTCTGTAATTCCCTTCTGCTCCTGCCCTCAATCTTTCCCAGCTTCAGCGTTTTTTTTCAATGAGTCAGTACTTTGCATCAGGTAGTCAAATAATTGGAGCTTCAGCTTCATCATCAGTCCTTCTAATAAACATTGAGGACTGATTTCTTTCAGGATTGACTGGTTTGATCTCTGCAGTCCAAGGGACTCTCAAGAGTCTTCTGCAACACCACAGTTTAAAAGTATAAATATTTAGGGTGCTCAGCTTTTTATGGTCCAAATCTCACATCCATACATGCCTACTGGAAAAACCATAGGTTTGACTAGACAGACTTCGGTCAGTAAAGTAATGTCTCTGCTTTTTAATTTGCTGTCTGGGTTTGTCATAGCTTTTCTTCCAAGGAGTAAGCATCTTTTAATATCATGGTTGCAGTCACCATCTGCAGTGATTTTGGAGCCTCCCAAAAATAAAATCTGTCACTGTTTCCATTGTTTCCCCATCAATTTGCCATGAAGTGATAGGACTGCATGCCATGATCTTAGTTTTTTGAATGTTAAGTTTTAAGTTAGCTTTTTCTCTCTCCTCTTTCACTTTCATCAAGAGGCTCTTTAGTTCCTCTTTGCTTTCTCCCATAAGCGTGGTGTCATCTGCATATCTGAAGTTACTGATATTTCTCCTGGCAATCTTGATTCCAGTTTGTGCTTCATTCAGTCTGACATTTCACATAATGTACTCTGCATATTAATTAAAAAAGCAAGGTGAAAAGACAGCCTTCTGAATGGGAGAAAATAATAGCAAATGAAGCAACTGACAAACTAATCTCAAAAATATACAAGCAACTTATGCAGCTCAACTCCAGAAAAATAAACGACCCAATCAAAAAATGGGCCAAAGAACTAAATAGACATTTCTCCAAAGAAGACATACGGATGGCTAACAAACACATGAAAAGATGCTCAACATCACTCATTATTAGAGAAATGGAAATCAAAACCACAATGAGGTACCACTTCACACCAGTCAGAATGGCTGCGATCCAAAAATCTGCAAGCAATAAATGCTGGAGAGGGTGTGGAGAAAAGGGAACCCTCCTACACTGTTGGTGGGAATGCAAACTAGTACAGCCACTATGGAGAACAGTGTGGAATAGAACTACCTTATGACCCAGCAATCCCACTGCTGGGCATACACACCGAGGAAACCAGAATTGAAAGAGACACATGTACCCCAATGTTCATCGCAGCACTGTTTATAATAGCCAGGACATGGAAACAACCTAGATGTCCATCAGCAGATGAATGGATAAGAAAGCTGTGGTACATATACACAATGGAGTATTACTCAGCCGTTAAAAAGAATTCATTTGAATCAGTTCTGATGAGATGGATGAAACTGGAGCCGATTATACAGAGTGAAGTAAGCCAGAAAGAAAAACACCAATACAGTATACTAACACATATATATGGAATTTAGGAAGATGGCAATGACGACCCTGTATGCAAGACAGGGAAAGAGACACAGATGTGTATAACGGACTTTTGGACTCAGAGGGAGAGGGTGGGATGATTTGGGAGAATGACATTCCAACATGTATACTATCATGTGAATTGAATCGCCAGTCTATGTCTGACGCAGGATGCAGCATGCTTGGGGCTGGTGCATGGGGATGACCCAGAAAGATGTTATGGGGAGGGAGGAGGGAAGGGGGGTTCATGTTTGGGAATGCATGCAAGAATTAAAGATTTTAAAATTTAAAAAATAAAAACCAAAAAAAAAAAAAAAAAAAAGCAAGGTGACAATATACAGCCTTGGCATACTCATTTCCCAATTTGGAACCAGTACATTGTTCTGACTCTGGTTCTAACTGTTACTTCTTGAGCTGCATACAGATTTCTCAAGAGGCAGGTAAGGTGGTCTGGTATTCCCATCTCTTTAAGAATTTCCCAGTTTGTTGGGATCCACACAGTCAAAGGCTTTGGCGTAGTCAATGAAGCAGAAATATAAGTTTTCTGGAATTACCTTGCTTTTTCTGTGATCCAGCGGAAGTTGACATCTGATCTCTGGTTCCTCTGCCTTTTCTAAATCCATCTTGGACATTTGGAAGTTCTCGGTTCATGTACTGTTGAAATTAACTTTGGAGAATTTTGAACATTAATTTGCTGCATGTGAGATTAGTGCAATTGTGTGGTATTTGAGCATTCTTTGGCATCGATTGGAATGAAAACTGAGCTTTTCCACTCCTGTGGCCACTGCTGAGTTTTCCAAATTTGCTGGCATATTGACTGCAGCACTTTCACAGCATCATCTTTTAAGTTATGAAATAGCTCAACTAGAATTCCTTCATCTCCATTGGTTTTATTTATAGTGATGCTTCCTAAGGCCCACTTGACTTCACACTCCAGGATGTCTGGCTCTAGGTGAGTGATCACACCATTGTGGTTATCTGAGTCATTAAGCTCTTTTTTTGTATAGTTATGTGTATTTTTGCCACTTCTTCTTAATATCTTCTGCTTCTGTTACATACATCCATACTGTTTCTATCTTTTATTGTACCCATCTTCACTTGAAACGTTCCCTTGGTATTTCTAATTTTCTTGAAGAGATCTCGAGTCTTTCCATTCTATTGTTTTCCTCTATTTATTTGCATTGATCACTGAGGAAGGCTTTCTTATCTTGCCTTGCTATTCTTTGGAATTCTGCATTTAGATAAATATATCTTTCCTTTTCTGCTTTGCCTTTCACTTCTCTTCTTTTCTGAGCTATATGTAAGGCCTTCTCAGACAACCATTTTTTCCGTTTTACATTTCTTTTTCTTGCGGATGGTTTTGATCACCACCTCTTGTACAATGTTACAAACCTCCATCCATAGTCCTTCAGGCCCTCTACCTATCAGATCTAATCCATTGCATCTATGTGTCACTTTTACTGTATAATCGTAAAGGATTTGATTTAGGTAATACCTGAATGGTCTATTGGTTTTTCTACTTTCTTCAGTTTACTTCTGAATTTGGCAATTAGAAGTTCATGATCTGAGCCAGTCAGGTCCCGGTCTTGTTTTTGCTAACTTTATAGAGTTTTTACATCTTTGGCTACAACGAATATAATCAGTCTGATTTCGGTATTGACCAACTGGTTATGTTCATGTGTAGAGTAGTCTCTTGTGTTGTTGGAAGAGGGTATTTGATATAACCAGTGCGTTTTCTTGGCAAAACTCTATTAGCCTTTGCCCTGCTTTCAATTTTTACTCCAAGGCCAAACTTGCCTGTTACTCCAGTCATTTCTTGACTTCCTACTTTTGTATTCAAGTCCCCCATGATGAAAAAGACATCTTTTTGGGTGTTAGTTCTAAAAGGTCTTGTAGGTTTTCATAGAACTGTTGAACTTCAGCTTTTGGGCATTAGTGTTTGGAACATAAACTTGGATTACTGTGATACTGAATGGCTTGCCTTGGAAACAAACAGAGATCATTCTTCCGTTTTTGAGATGGCACCCAAGTACTGCATTTCAGGCTCTCTTATTGACTATGAGGGCTACTCCATTTCTTCTAAGGGATTCTTGCCCCAGTAGTAGATATCATTGTCATCTGAATTAAATTTGCCCATTCCAGTCCATTTTAGTTCACTAATTCTTAAAATGTTGATGTTCACTTTTGCGATCTCCTGTTTGACCACTTTCAATTAGGTCAGGGGTGGTGGCCAAGAGGAGCTACCCCGAGTCCGAGGTCAATGGTGGCCGGGAGGAGACACCCCACATCCAAGGTCAGGGGCGGCGACCGAGAAGAGCTACACCACGACTGAGGTCGGGGCGGCCAGGAGGAGCCACCTCCCGCCTGAGGCTAGGGGCAGTGGCCGGGAGGAGCCACCCAGTACTGGAGGCCAGGTGTGGCACTGGAGGCCAGGGGCAGCACTGGAGGCCAGGGGCGGCAGCTGGGAAGAGCAACCCAAGGAGCAGTGGCTGCACAGGCATAGGAAGGCCTAGAGGAGCTATCCCACGTTGAAGGTCAGGAAGGGCGGTGGTAAGGAGATACCCCTCATCCAAGCTATGGAGCAGCAGGTGTGCTTTGCTGGAGCAGCCATGAAGAAATAACCCACACCCAAGGTAAGAGAAACCCAAGTAAGATGATAGGTGTTTCAAGAGGGCATCAGAGGGCAGACACACTGAAACCATACTCACAGAAAACTAGTCAATCTAATCACACTAGGACCACAGCCTGGTCTAACTCAATGAAACTAAGCCATGCCTGCGGGGCAATCCAAGACAGGCGGGTCATGGTGGAGAGGTCTGACAGACTGTGGTCCACTGGAGAAGGGAATGGCAACCCACTTCAGTATTCTTGCCTTGAGAAACTTATTAACAGTATGAAAAGGCAAAACGATAGGATACTGAAGGAGGAACTCCCCAGGTCCGTAGGTGCCCAATATGCTACTGGAGATCAGTGGAGAAATAACTCCAGAAAGAATGAAGGGATGAAGTTAAAGAAAAAACAATACCCAGCTGTGGATGTGACTGGTGATAGAAGCAAGGTCCGATGCTGCAAAGAGCAATATTGCATAGGAACCTGGAATGTCAGGTCCATGAATCAAGGCAAATTGGAAGTGGTCAAACAAGAGATGGCAAGAGTGAACATCGACATTCTAGGAATCAGTGAACTAAAATGGACTGGAATGGGTGAATTTAACTCAGATGACCATTATATCTACTACTGTGAGCAGGAATCCCTTAGAAGAAATGGAGTAGCCATCATGGTCAACAAAAGAGTCTGAAATGCAGTACTTGGATGCAATCTCAAAAACGACAGAATGATCTCTGTTCATCTCTAAGGCAAACCATTCAATATCACAGTTATCCAAGTCTGTGCCCCAAGCAGTAATGCTGAAGAAGCTGAAGTTGAACGGTTCTATGAAGATCTACAAGACCTTTTAGAACTAACACGAGAAAAAGATGTCCTTTCCATTATAGGGGACTGGAATGCAAAAGTAGGAAGTCAAGAAACACCTGGAATAACAGGCAAATTTGGCCTTGGAATCTGAAATGAAGCAGGGCAAAGACTAATAGAGTTTTGCCAAGAAAATGCACTGGTCATAGCAAACACCCTCTTCCAACAACACAAGAGAAGACTCTACACATGGACATCACCAGGTGGTCAACACCGAAATCAGATTGATTATATTCTTTGCAGCCAAAGGTGGAGAAGCTCTATACAGTCAACAAAAACAAGACCATGAGCTGACTGTGGCACAGATCATGAACTCCTTATTACCAAATTCAAACTCAAATAGAAGAAAGTAGGGAAAACCGGTAGACCATTCAGGTATGACCTAAATCAAATCCCTTATGATTATACAGTGGAAGTGAGAAATAGATTTAAGGGCCTAGATGTGGTAGAGAGAGTGCCTGATGAACTATGGAATAAGGTTCGTGACATTGTACAGGAGACAGGGATCAAGACCATTCCCATGGAAAAGAAATGCAAAAAAGCAAAATGGCTGTCTAGGGAGGCATTACAAATAGCTGTGAAAAGAAGGGAAGCGAAAAGCAAAGGAGAAAGCGGAAGATATAAGCATCTGAATGCAGAGTTCCAGAGAATATCAAGAAGAGATAAGAAAACCTTTTTCCGCAATCAGCGCAGAGAAATAGAGGAAAACAACAGAATGGGAAAGACTAGAGATCTCTTCAAGAAAATTAGAGATACCTAGGGAACATTTCATGCAAAGATGGGCTCGATAAAGGACAGAAATGGTATGGACCTAACAGAAGCAGAAGATATTAAGAAGAGGTGGCAAGAATACACAGACGAACTGTACAAAAAAGATCTTCATGATCCAGATAATCATGATGATGTGATCATTAATCTAGAGCCAGACATCCTGGAATGTGAAGTCAAGTGGGCCTTGGAAAACATCACTACGAACAAAACTAGTGGAGGTGATGGAATTCCAGTTGAGCTGTTTCAAATCCTGAAAGATAATGTTGTGAAAGTGCTGCACGCAATATGCCAGCAAATTTGGAAAATTCAGCAGTGGCCACAGGACTGGAAAAGGTCCGTTTTCATTCCAGTCCCAAAGAAAGGCCATGCCAAAGAGTGCTCTAAGTACTGCACACTTACACTCATCTCACATGCTAGTAAAGTAATGCTCAAAATTATCCAAGCCAGGCTTCAGCAATACATGAACCGTGTACCTCCTGATGTTCAAGCTGGTTTTAGAAAAGGCAGAGGAACCAGAGATAAAATTGCCAACATCTGCTGGATCATGAAAAAAGCAAGAGAGTTCCAGAAAAACATCTATTTCTGCTTTATTGTCTATGCCAAAGCCTTTGACTGTGTGGATCACAATAAACTGTAGAAAATTCTGAAAGAGATGGGAATACCAGACCATGTAACCTGCCTCTTGAGAAATCTGTATGCAGGTCAGAAAGCAACAGTTAGAACTGGACATGGAGCAACAGACTGGTTCCAAATAGGAAAAGGAGTATGTCAAGGCTGTATATTGTCGCCTTGCTTATCTAAATTATATGCAGAGTACATCATGAGAAACGCTGGACTGGAAGAAACACAAGTTGGAATCAAGATTGCTGGGAGAAATATCAATAACCTCAAATATGCAGATGACACCACCCTTATGGCAGAAAGTGAAGAAGAACTAAAAAGCCTCTTGGTGATAGTGAACGTGGAGAGTGAAAAAGTTGGCCTAAAGCTTAACATTAAGAAAACGAAGATCATGCCATCCAGTCCCATCACTTCGTGGGAAACAGATGGGGAAACAGTGGAAACAGTGTCAGACTTTATTTTGGGGGGCTCCAAAATCACTGCAGATGATGACTGCAGCCATGAAATTAAAAGACGGTTACTCCTTGGAAGAAAAGTTATGACCAACCTAGATAGTATATTCAAAAGCAGAGACATTACTTTGCTGACTAAGGTCCATCCAGTCAAGGCTATGGTTTTTTCATTGATCATGTATGGATGTGAGAGTTGGACTGTGAAGAAGGCTGAGCGCCAAAGAATTGATGCTTTGGAACTGTGGTGTTGGAGAAGACTCCTGAGAGTCCCTTGGACTGCAAGGAGATCCAACCAGTCCATTCCGAAAGAGATCAGCCCTGGGATTTCTTTGGAAGGAATGATGCTAAAGCTGAAACTCCAGTACTTTGACCACTTCATATGAAGTGTTGACTCATTGGAAAAGACTGATGCTGGGAGGGATTGGGGGCAGGAGGAGAAGGGGACGACAGAGGATGAGATGGCTGGGTGGCTGACTCGATGGACGTGAGTTTGGGTGAACTCCGGGAGTTGGTGATGGACAGGGAGGCCTGGCGTGCTGCGATTCATGGGATTGCTAAGATTTGGACAGGACTGAGTGACTGAACTGAATTTATCTTGATTCATGGACCTAATATCCAGGTCCCTATGCAGTATTGTTCTTTATAACATCAGAATTCACTTCCATCACCAGTCACATCTGCAGCTGGGTGTTTTCACTTTGGCTCAGCCTCCTCATTCTTTAGCCATATCCATTTTTGTTAGTTGGGAAAGGATATCCAGACCACTTAGAATTCATGCCCTGTAAGAAAGAGAGGAGCTGGTGAGCTCTAATTAAGTGACACCGAAATTTGGATGCAGATTTTTCTCTTTGAAATTGTCTTCCTCTTTACCTTTTTCTCTCCGTATTAGCAGTTGTGTTGAAATCATTGTTCTTTTCAAAAGTGAGAATGCTTATATTTTTTTATTGATACTCCTCAAGTTTATAGTTACTAAATGCAGCTTAAATTCCGAAGACATCTTGAATTCTTATATCCCTGTCATCTCTTATATTTTAAAAGTAAATGCAGGTTATCATTTATGTTCAGAAATAGTGTAAGGTTGTATGGAGATTCTAGGAATCCAAAGGACTTGCCTAAAATTCTTCTCCATTAAGGAAAATAACTGTTGTATGATTCATTAAAAGTAAAGTCTATGCATAAAAGCAAAACTGAGCAAACTGGAGTAGTGTGCCCCTCAAATAGCATAATTTTCAAAGAACTCTGTTCAGTCTTTTGCACCTTGTGAGCTCCTTAGCATGAGGCACCATCCCAAAGACTATGCCAGTTCTTTGAGCCAGGAAGCAGAAGTTTTGGAGCCTTCCTTGTCCAGCTGTGAACTCCTCCTTCAAAATACCAATGTTTTTCATGCAATTTTTCCCTTATACAACCAATCTGCATTGCTTTTACCAGATTTGAGCTGGGTGGCATACCATAGCTTCTCAGATCTAGAGTATTCACTGTGCAGAGGCTGTACCAGGATTGGATTCAAACAGCTAGGATTTATTCATCCACTGAGCTCAACATGCATATGGTACCACATTTACTATTCTACTCACTGATTCAGGTGATGGCTCCTGGGATCTAATTAGCACACTGATTTCTTCTGTGAGAGGTGTTAATCCCATGTATTATATCTGGCATTGGTAGGACTTCAATGGGTTATCTAAATTCAAACGTTTCTGTTTCCTATTTATATCCAGCTCTAGGTCAAGATTTAAGTGTACGTATGACAGGCAAAAACATAACTCCTTAACACTTACTCTGCTCCATGGTCTGTCTCTTGCCCCAAAGCCACTAATGCTGCTTCTTGTTCTCATGCTGGCATGCAGTACATAGTGGCTCATTTCCCAGTCAAGGCGATGAGAGTGATTTGCTCACTTGTGGTTCACAAAGAAGTCTTCAAAGCCTCTGAGACACTGTCACTGACACCAAAGCATAGAGGAGGGGGACTGACAAAATCTGCCAACAGAATGGTATTTCCGGTAGGTAGCATCATTTGCAGAGAAGGCAATGGCACCCCACTCCAGTACTCTTGCCTGGAAAATCCCATGGGTGGAGAAGCCTGGTAGGCTTCAGTCCATGGGGTTGCTGAGGGTTGGACACAACTGAGCGACTTCTCTTTGACTTTTCACTTTCATGCATTGGAGAAGGAAATGGCAACCCTCTCCAGTGTTCTTGCCTGGAGAATCCCAGGGACGGGGGAGCCTGGTGGGCTGCCGTCTATGGGGTCGCACAGAGTCGGACATGGCTGAAGTGACTTAGCAGCATCATTTGAGAATGAAATACTTAAAAGGACTCAGTACTGGGAGGAACAACTTGAAGAAACTTATCCTCTAATTGCTTATTGCCAGTTCATTCATTCATTAACTCATTCGACATACTTTTATTGAATGTCTGTTATATGCCAGGTTTTTCTAGGTGTTGGGGACCCAGCAGAGAGCAAGACAGAAAGGTTCCAGCATTCCTAGAACCCATGTTTTTGTGCAGGAGACACAAATAATCAAGGTGAAAAGAATCCCAGATGGTAATAAATGCTGTAAAGATGACAAAACAGATGAGAAAAACACTAATGGAAAACTGTGACTTCTGACATAGTTCAAATGTACTTATCAAGGCCTTTAAGCACCTTGAAAAGGTGTTCTGGGGTAATTAGCTTGAAAAATTAAAAAAAAAAAAAACAGATACAGAAAATCAGTCATGATCCCAGTCTAAGTATATGTTCACAGTCCCTATTGAAAACCAGCAGCCATCCATTCAACAATGAGGTGGAAACTGGGGAGGGCAGACACAGTCTGTTCACTTGCTCTTTGCTGCTGGGCAGAAATGCCTTTGCCAAGCCAGCATATCTGATCCTACACTACTGACCCAGATTGCTGCTGTCAGTGGTCACCACATGTAGGTTTCTGGGCCAGATTTACTGGGGACAAGTCTCTCTGCAGGGAGGGGAAAGGAGCCCATTGAGATGAGGAGAGCTATCTGAGGCAGTGGCAGCGTGGGCACCTCTCTTGTTGCTGAGACCATGCATATAATTTTCCCCCTGCCCTGATTTATTTTCTCAGTTTCTGACAACGTCCTGTGTGATGACTCTTTTCTGTGTTGGCAAATGATTTATGGCACTTGATTTCTGTTTGTTTTCCTGACTTTCTACTCTACCACTGTCCTGACTCATATTTTACTTGCAGTCTGATTTCTGAGTTCCAGCTTTTCTCCTTGTCCCCTTGCCCTCTGGATATACATTGTGTGGCCAAAACACTGGCCCAATCACTATGATAGATGTGCATGCCTATCTGTGATGACATTATTAACTATGACTAATTGTGTATTAAAGTCTTCACAGAAAAATGATTTGAAGAATCTGCTTAGTTCTGAAAAGATCCTGTATTATTTACTTTTCTTAGATCAATCCAGAAAAAAAAAATTGCATTACCCTGATCATTCTTTCTCAGTTTCCACTTTAACTTTAGGTGGACTGTATAAAATTTGAAACTGTTCATTTTCCTCCCACTAGTTAGAGATGTAGACAAATATTCAGGTCTTAGCCCAAACATTAATATGGAGTTCTCAGCCCAGGGATAATTTTGCCCCCTGGGGGATATTTGGCAAAGTCTAGGGCATTTTTTCCCCCTTCATGGATCACAACCTTTTTGAGGTGAAGGGGCTTGTGTAACTTAATGAAGCTACGAGCCATGCCATGCAGGGCCACCCAAGATGGACGGGCCATAGTGAAGAGTCCTGGCAAAACGTGGTCCACTGGAGGAGGAAATGGCAATCCACTCCAGTATTCTTGCTTCAAGAATCCCATGGACAGTAATGAAAAGGCCAAAAACATGACACTGGTAGTTCAGTGCCCCACACTGTCCCCCCACCCCACCCCCCCTTACCCCCCTCATCCCCCCTCCAAGATCGGTCAGTGTCCAAATATGCTACTGGTGAAGGGCAGAGAAATAGCTCCAAAAAGAATGAAGAGGCTGGACCAAAGTGGAAGTGATGCTCAGTTGTGGATGTTTCTGGTTGCCAGGAGCCAGCGTGAGGAATCCTGCCAGTGGCAAAGGTCATGAGGAAGGAGGCCTGACAATATGCAAAGGCGGGATGAAGCCTCAGCGGTCCTCCTGGAGATTCTCGAGCATTTACCCCCCAAACCAGAGTCTGCCTACCTTACTGCATTATGCTTTCATCTACACTTCTGACATTACGGGGGTTATCCCCCATCACTCTCTCTGAAAAGAAGTTAACTTAGGACTCCAGTTAATAAATCTCCTGGGTGTGACAAGAGTGTTTCAGTCCAAAAACTCCTCTGGTGGCTCTCTAGCCTGCCTGACAGGTTTATCCAGGCCACATGTGATTGTTTACAGCCTCCCAACTGTGAGAGGCATGAGATGCTTTAAACTTTCTAAAAACAGATTCTTCTGAGAAGTTAGCAAATTATTAGTATAGTATTAGCAAGTTAGTTAGAAATTATGTTGGTGAAGGGTTTCATTGCTGAGTTAATGATTGCCGCCAGGCCTCCATATCCTTAGGCACCTGAGAGTATGTTAATCGATATAATTGGAATGTAGAAAAAGAAATATAGTAGTTTTGATGTCAGCAATACTAGATTTTTGAGTTAATGAATTTTCACTTTGTTATAAATCATTGTACTCCTCTTTTTTTGTTATAAATCATTGTGTCCTTGCTATGTAAGAATGTAACTTTATCACTATCTTAAGACTAAGTAGATCTTAAGGGTAAACAAGTTTTCTGATTGACTAAACCTTTATCAATAGAAAGAAAGATGGGGCCATAAAATGTTAATCAGTCTCCAGACCAGAAGATATTGTAAACAAACATAAGACCCTTGTAAGAACACAGATATGCAAAGAGCATTGCCTTTAGGAAAGGGTCAGAGCAGCTGACCCTGCGCGACTCCGTTTCTTACATTTATCTCTATGTACAACAAAAGTATAAAAGTGGACCTGGAAAATAAAGAAACGGGACCAATTCCTGGAAAGACTGGTTTCCCTCATGTCGTTCTTTCTTGTTCTCCTTTTCTGGCTGAATTCCCATCTGGAGCATGGAGGCTCGCCAAGCCTACTAATTTTGCCAGGGCTTCTAAGATCTGAACGGGGAGTCACTTTGTGCCTCCACTCCTTCAGGAGACTGGGAAGATTCCTGTGGCCTACATAGGTGGTGCAAACTCCTTTTCTTGGAGTTTTACTGGTTTTCTACATAAACCTAGTTATTCAGCATCTTTTCTCCTCTAGTTTTCCTACTACACTATTCTTTCATAATCTCTTTCCATATCTTTAATTAAACAATTTTCCTCTAGATGCCAACTCCATCCCGATTTGAATTACCCTGGATCCACTGGGTCTGAATCCCAGCAAGTGAAGCAGCCACTTGAATAAACCAGTCAGGCAGGCTAGAGAGCCATCAGAGGAGTTTTTGGACTGAAACACTCTTGAAACACACAGGAGATTTATTATCTGGAGTCCTAAGTTAACTCCAAGGCAAACCATTCAATATCACAGTTATTCACGTCTATGCCCCAATCAGTAACGCTGAAGAAACTGAAGTTTTATGGTTCTATAAAGACCTACAAGACCTTTTAGAACTAATACCCATAAAAGATGTCCTTTTCATTATAGGGGACTGGGAAGCAAAAGTAGGTAGTCAAGAAACACCTGGAGTAACAGGCAAATTTGGCCTTGGATCGCGGAATGAAGCAGGGCTAAGACTAATAGAGTTTTGCCAAGAAAATGCACTGGTCATAGCAAACACCCTCTTCCAACAACACAAGAGAAGACTCTACACATAGACATCACCAGATGGTCAACACCAAAATCAGCTTGATTATATTCTTTACAGCCAAAGATGGAGAAACTCCATACAGTCAACAAAAACAAGATTGGGAGCTGACTATGGCTCAGATCATGAACTCCTTATTACCAAATTCAGACTCAAATTGAAGAAAGTAGAGAAAACCGCTAGACCATTCAGGTGTGACCTAAATCAAATCCCTTATGATTATACAGTGGAAGTGAGAAATAGATTTGAGGGCTTAGATCTGATAGATAGAGTGCCTGATAAACTAGGAATGAGGTTCGTGACATTGTACAGGAGACAGGGATCAAGACCATCCCCACGGAAAAGAAAAGCAAAAAATCAAAATGGCTGTCTGGGGAGGCATTACAAATAGCTGTGAAAAGAAGAGAGGCGAAAAGCAAAGGGGAAAAGGAAGATATAAGCATCTGAATGCAGAGTTCCAGAGAATACCAAGAAGAAATAAGAAAGCCTTCTTCAGCGATCAATGCAAAGAAATAGAGGAAAACAACAGAATGGCAAAGACTAGAGATCTTTTCAAGAAAATTAGAGATACCAAGGGAATATTTCATGCAAAGATGGGCTCGATAAAGGACAGAAATGGTATGGACCTAACAGAAGCAGAAGATATTAAGAAGAGGTGGCAAGAATACATGGAAGAATTGTAGAAAAAAGATCTTCATGACCCAGATAATCATGATGATGTGATCACTAATCTAGAGCCAGACATCCTGGAATGTGAAGTCAAGTGGGTCTTAGAAAGCATCACTACAAACAAAGCTAGTGGAGGTGATGGAATTCCAGTTGAACTGTTTCAAATTCTGAAAGATGATGCTGTGAAAGTGCTGCACTCAATATGCCAGCAAATTTGGAAAATTCAGCAGTGGCCACAGGACTGGAAAAGGTCCGTTTTCATTCCAATCCCAAAGAAAGGCAATGCCAAAGAATGCTCAAACTACTGCACAATTGCACTCATCTTACATGCTAGTAAAGTAATGCTCAAAATTCTCCAAGCCAGGCTTCAGCAATACATGAACAGTGTACCTCCTGATGTTCAAGCTGGTTTTAGAAAAGGCAAAGGAACCAGAGATAAAATTGCCAATATCCGCTGGATCATGAAAAAATCAAGAGAGTTCCAGAAAAAACATCTATTTCTGTTTTATTGACTATGCCAAAGCCTTTGACTGTGTGGATCACAATAAATTGTAGACAATTCGGAAAGAGATGGGAATAGCAGATCACCAAAGCTGCCTCTTGAGAAATCTGTATGCAGGTCAAGAAGCAACACTTAGAACTGGACATGGAACAACAGACTGGTTCCAAATAGGAAAAGGAGTACGTCAAGGCTGTATATTGTCACCCTGCTTATTTAACTTCTATGCAGAGTACATCATGAGAAACACTGGGCTGGAAGAAACACAAGCTGGAATCAAGATTGCCGGGAGAAATATCAATAACCTCAAATATGCAGATGACACCACCCTTATGGCAGAAAGTGAAGAGGAACTAATAATCCTCTTGATGAAAGTGAAAGAGGAGAGTGAAAAAGTTGGCTTAAAGTTCAACATTCAGAAAATGAAGATCATGGCATCTCGTCCCATCACTTCATGGAAAATAGATGAGGAAACAGTAGAAACAGTGTTAGACTTCATTTTGGGGGGCTCCGAAATCACTGCAGATGATGACTACAGCCATGAAATTAAAAGACACTTACTCGTTGGAAGAACACTTATGACCAACCTACATAGTATATTCAAAAGCAGAGACATTACTTTGCCGACTAAGGTCCGTCTAGTCAAGGCTATTGTTTTTCCTGTGGTCATGTATGGATGTGAGAGTTGGACTGTGAAGAAGGCTGAGCACCAAAGAATTGATGCGTTTGAACTGTGGTGTTGGAGAAGACTCTTGAGAGCCCCTTGCACTGCAAGGAGATCCAACCATTCCATTCTGAAGGAGATCTGCCCTGGGATTTCTTTGGAAGGAATGATGCTAAAGCTGAAACTCCAGTACTTTGGCCACCTCATGCGAAGAGTTGACTCATTGGAAAAGATTCTGATGCTGGGAGGGATTGGGGGCAGGAGGAGAAGGGGACGACCGAGGATGAGATGGCTGGATGGCATCATGGACTCGATGGACGTGAGTCTGAGTGAACTCCGGGAGATGGTGATGGACAGGAAGGCCTGTTGTGCTGTGATTCATGGGGTCACAAAGAGTCGGACATTACTGAGCGACTGAACTGACCTGAATTTAACTCCTTTTCAGAGAGAGGTGGTGCGGGATAGCCTCCCGTAATGTCAGAAGTGTAGGTGAAAGCATAATTCAGTAAGTTACACAAACTGATTTTGGGGGTAGATGCTCGAGAATCTCCAGGACCCCTGAGGCTTCATCCCGCCTTTGTGTATTGTCAGGCCTCCTTCCTCATGACCTTTGCCATGGGTGGGATTCCTCACACTGGCTCCTGGCATTTCCCCATTTTTTATTTCTTTCAACAGCCAGATGCAGTTCAGTCGCAAGCTTCTGAATGCTCTGCCAAAGGATCCTGACAATACAAGGAAGAATGATTATGAGAAGCAAGATTAGAGCACCCACAGTAGCATAAGTGAAAATAGTAGACAGAATGTTCTTTCCAGAAGTGAAGTTAGAGAAAGTGTGCAAAAAGTCATTAGCTGCTCCCAGGGCAGTAAAATCCAATCGAGAGTGTTTCATTGTCTGTATCTGATTATGAATTTTCCCTAAGTCTAAACTAATATCTGAGCTATTCCAAACACCTAAAATATGATTTTTCAACATATTGGGCATTTGCACTTGTCTTGCCTGGAAAATCCCACGGATGAAGGAGCCTGGTAGGCTGCAGTCCATGGGGCCGCCAAGAGTCGGACATGACTGAGTGACTTCACTTTCACATTTCACTTTCATGCATTGGAGAAGGAAATGGCAACCCACTCCAGTGTTCTTGCCTGGAGAATCCCAGGGACGGGGGAGCCTGGTGGGCTGCTGTCTATGGGGTCACACAGAGTCAGACACGACTGAAGTGACTTAGCAACAGCAGCAGCAGATTCAATGATATTGCTGCCAAAGTAACAGTAACAGTAATAGCAACAGTAACAGTAGTAGTAACAGTAACAGTAGTAATTGTTATTAAAGCTGAATTCCCTAAGATTAGTAAGCCCACAAACCATCCTGATCACATTAAATCTTGTAGTTGTTTTAACACAGCAAGACCATAATTATCATACCAATAAGTAGTTACAGTTACAGGCACCATAATATAGGGTGGATGTTTTAACACCACAAAAGAGCAAACATTATATTGAGGAGTTAAGCAAGATGAAAGCATACATTGTTCACAAGACACTACATTAGGTCCACCTGAATAATTCATTTGTATATTAAGCTTTCCAGAATCATTAGCGAAGAGAAAAACATAAGGAGAGGGTAGACAAGCTAAAATAGAGTAAATAGAATTATTTTCTCCTCCTCCCGGTATTCTGTAATCAATCCTTGAATTATAAGTACAAGATTGTCAAATGAGATACCTTGAATGATCATCTATAGTGTTCCATATGATATCTGAGGGAGCAACTGAGGAGGTCCTGAGGCACCAGCCCGCAGACTTGCTGGAGTTTGCGCTGCAGCATCTCTGTCAGTCCCGCTTGGATCTCGATCTTTAGCTTGCCTCTCCTGCCGGCAGGCACCTGGGCGCCGCCCTCGCCCCCTTGCTAAACCAGCCTCAGCCCCAGAGGCAGCCAAGTGAGCGCAGATGGACGCTGATGGGGCCATCTGGTGGTAAAAGTAAAGTTGGATGCTGTAGAAAGCAATACTGCATAGGAACCTGGAATGTTAAATCCATAAATCAAGGTAAACTGGACATAGTCAAGCAGGAGATTGAAATAATGAGCATCGACATTTTAGGAATCAGTGAATTAAAATGGACCAGAAAGGGCAAATTTAATTCAGATGATCATAATATTTACTACTGTGGGCAAGAATTCTTTAGAAGAAATGGAGTAACCCTCATAGTCAGCAAAAGAGACTGAAATGCAGTACTTGGGTGCAATCTCCAAAACGACAGAATGATCTCTGTTCATTTACAAGGCAAACCATTCAACATCACAATTTGTTGTTATTCAGTTGTTAAGCTGTGTCCAACTCTTTGCAGCCCCATGGACTTTAGCATGCCAGGTTTCCCTGTCCTTCACTATCTCCCGGAACATGCTCAAACTCATGTCCATTGCGTCAGTGATGCCATCCAACCATCTCATCCTCTTTTGCCCCCTTCTCCTCCTGCCCTCAATGTTTACCAGCATCAGGGTCTTTTCCAATGAGTCAGCTCTTTGCATCAGCTGCCCAAGTATTGGAGCTTCATCTTCAGCATGCGTCCTTCCAATGATTTCCTTGCAGTCCAAGGGACTCTCAAGAGTCTTCTCCAGCACCACAATTCAAAAGCATCAGTTCTTCAGTGCTTTACCTTCTTTATGGTCCAGATGTCACATCTGTACATGACTACTGGAAAAACCATCAGGTGAGACCCAGGAGAACTGAGTAATGACATAATGGTCAAAGTCTTCACCTTAAACACTATCTGCAAGTACAGAAAAGAGGATATTGGGGGTAGTGGTTTGAGACTTCAAAGAGGAATAAACCAATAGACATGGAGATGGAAAAGCAAGTGTTTGGTAAATAAGTGCTTGATGGGACAGACAGAGACAGTGGGACCCACAGAGGGATTTTAATAAATAGACATAGCTAGGTCTGTTCCTTTCTACACACCTAGTTTATACTGAAGTTATCTATGGTGATAGTTTCCTTTCTGGAAACTACATTCTTCACACAGAGGAAAGGTTAAAGATTTTAATTGAGTCTTTTGCACCTTGATTGTTTCAGCTCAAATAATCCACATAACAAAGAGACATTTGGGGGTGACAAATTTTGCTCCCCTACAGAATCATCTTGTTGCAGGAAAGAGTGGTGGGGCATGAGAGAATGGTAACATCTCAGGTCACATCTAAGTACCTGGGACAACCTCCAAGTGTAGATTCTTGGCTTTACACAGGAAATAATTCAACCTTGAGACACAGTAAAGTGAAAGAAGGTTTATTTAGGGAGTAACACACTGTATAGACAGGGTGTGGGCCATTTTGGAATATGAGAGGTGCCAGGTATGCAGGGTTGTCAGTTTTTATGCTGCTGCTGCTGCTGCTAAGTTGCTTCAGTCGTGTCCGACTCTGTGCTACCTCATAGATGACAGCCCACCAGGCTCCCCCGTCCCTGGGATTCTCCAGACAAGAACACTGGAGTGAGTTGCCATTTCCTTCTCCAATGCATGAAAGTGAAAAGTAAAAGTGAAGTCATTCAGTCGTGTCCAACTCTTAGCGACCCCATGGACTGCAGCCTATCAGGCTCCTCTGCCCATGGGATTTTCCAGGCAACAGTACTGGAGTGGGGTGCCATTGCCTTCTCTGTGTCAATTTTTATAGGGGTGGATAATTTCATAGGCTAATAAGCGGGAGGATTATTACAACTATTTTGCAAAAGAATCAGGGACTTCCACTTTTTGATCTTTGATGGTTGGCCTTGGAACTTTCATGGGTGCGTTGTGGGTGTATTGTTTAGCTTGCTGATGTATTCTAATGAGCATATACTGAGGCTTAAGTTCTAGTGAAATTCAACCATCTGCCATCTTGGATCTAGTTGGTTCTAACCAGTTTATGTCACATCCTCAATAGCTGTCATTCTTTTAATGGTTGTGCCCTGCCCCCTTCTTGTTTCAATCTGTCCTCACATATCAATAGTGTCAATGCTGAGAAGCCCTGATATAGACTACAGCAGATTGATATAAGACTTTATTCTTCTGCCAGCTCCACATAAAGCTTGCTCTCATTTTAGAAACATACTTTTTTAATATCTTGAGCAATGGAACGTGGAAAGTGTGGTTTTAATGAGGGCTTGTGTATGAGGAGAAAGATTTAAGAAAATTTGAAATAAATATAATATATTGAAATCTATGTAAATATCATGTTGTTGTTTAGTTGCCTCCCCCCGCCCACCCCGCCGAGATCGAGGTTTCCACCTCTCTGCCTCCAGCACTCTTGGCCACTGCCATGTGGTCCAGAAAAGTGATAAAGTGCAAGTGTTAGCAGCGAAGTCTTGTCTGACTCTTTGTGACCCCATGGATAGTAGCCCACCAGGCTCCTCTGTCCATGGGATTTCCCAGGCAAGAATACTGGGCTTGGTTGCCTCTTTCTACTCCAAGATATCTTCCTGAACCAGAGGTTTAACCCAAGTCTCCTGCATTGAAAGTGAATTCTTTACAACTGAGCCACCAGGGAAGTCCCATAGTTGCATGATTACTACATCAATAAATTTACAGTATATAGTTCACATAAGTCTTATAAATTAAAATGTTAGTTATAACTGCAGGTAGCTAGATATGAGCAGAGAAATGAGGGCAGGGGCCAGGTGATGGGAAAGCAGGAATCTTGTATATAGCAGGGGTTCATGGGAAGACAAAGGAAAGCAGAAACCTCAAGACTGACAGGAACACATTTTGGGTGTAAGTGTTCTGGAGGCAGACAAAGGAAGATGGGGAAATATGAGAATCTCTTAAGTCCAAATGTAACCTGTTACTCATTTTACCCTGATTACAATAAGAATTATCATCATGCACTGACACTATGATACTTCTGATCTAAGCTAAATAGGGACAAAAATCCCTCCTCCCCCCAGGAAGATGGAGCTGGGATGAAAATCAGGGAATATGAATATGACACCCAAACTCCTGCTTCCTCAGTGAATATTCCACTGCTTCATTTGAATGCCCATCACAACCTGCTTGCCAAAGAAACCCAGAGCAGCATCTTCTCACCTGTCTGCCTGCCTTTTTTTGTGAGAGCATATTCTTGCTTAAATAAACTTGCACTTTACTTTAACTTCTGTGCTTGTCTCTAAATTCTTTCCCAGAGTCAAGAAATGTAAATTCACCAGGAACATAGCCACTTAAAATATGTAGTTTTACACACATTGTTACTGAATCAGATTCTACTGCTCTTTGCTCAAAAATTCATACCAAGAACCATTGTTGATACAAAGGAATGTTGCTTTTAAGCAGATTGCTGATAATCCGGGGAAATGGTAGACTCACTGTCCTCCACACACTACCTCTGAAGATTCCATTCTGCCATGAAAGGGAAAAAGGGAAATTTCAGTTAATCACTGACACCATTGTCAGAGTCATCACCGCTCCCCAATGTGTGCAGTCCTGACAACTTGTGATTTTTCTTTAGACATTATCTTGTTCACACAATTTGTTCACAAGGCTACTGAAGGGTAAGCTTGGGAAGAGATCTGGTCATGTGTTAATTGCTTATTCTTCATTTCTACTTCTCTAATCTATGGAAAGAACCAACAAGTTAGGTAAGATATTCTGTGATCAAAGGATTTGGAAGGTGTGTTAGGGCTGGAGGAAGTAGAGCATGGAGGTACTGGTTTAAGGTTACTGATTACACAAAGGGGCCTCCTACAGAGAGATTTCCTGCTGAAAGCTGCTTACAATGTGATTATAAAATGACAAGTACCTTTGCCTTGAGTAATTTTTCTAAAAATTTTTACTCTATATACAGTATTAGCTGCTGTATCAAAGAAATTGTACTTTTGAGTTGGGTTTGTTTGTGTTGTTTGGTTTATCAGCAGAAGAAAAGTTATGACCAATCCAGATAGCATTTTGAAAAGCAGAGATGTTACTTTGCCAACAAAGGTCCGTCTAGTCATGGCTATGGTTTTTCCAGTGGTGATGTATGGATGTGAGAGTTGGACTGTGAAGAAAGCTGAGCACCAAAGAATTGATGCTTTTGAACTGTGGTGTTGGAGAAGACTTTGAGAGTCCCTTGGACTACAAGGAGATCCAACCAGTTCATTATGAAGGAGATCAGCCCTGGGATTTCTTTGGAAGGAATGATGCTGAAGCTGAAGCTCCAGTACTTGGGCCACCTCATGCGAAGAGTTGACTCATTGGAAAAGTCTCTGATGCTGGGAGGGATTGGGGGCAGGAGGAGAAGGGGACGACCGAGGATGAGATGGCTGGATGGCATCACTGACCCAATGGATGTGAGTCTGAGTGAACTCTGGGAGTTGGTGATGGACAGGAAGGCCTGGTGTGATGTGATTCATGAGGTCGCAAAGAGTTGGACACGACTGAGCAACTGAACTGAACTGAACTGAAGACAATCAGTGTTTCTAAATCATTTGGACAGCATTTTCATTTGATTGTTCACTAGTGAGAATTGTGGAATCATTTGTTTAAGGGCTGGATACAGTTGAAAAAATACTTTAAAAATTAAAACATTAAGTATTCTCAGAATTATATATTATGCAAAGACAAAATAGTGACATTTGCCCTTCTAATAACACTTTGTGTTGTACTTAGTCCCTTAGTTGTGTCCAACTCTTTGTGACCCCATGAACGGAGGAGCATGGTGACCTACGTAGCCCGCCAGGCTCCTCTGTCAAGTAGCTTGCCAGGCTCGTCTGTCCATGGGGATTCTCCAGGCAAGAATACTAGATTGAGTTGCCATGCCCTCTGTCAGGGGGTCTTCCCAACCCAGGGATTGAACCCAGGTCCCTCACGTTGTAGGCAGATTCCTTACCATCTGAGCCACCAGTGAAGCCCATTAATATCGGAGTGGGTAGCCTATCCCTTCTCCAGGGGATATTCCCGACCCAGGAATTGAATGGAGGTCTCCTGCATTGCAGAAGATTCTTTACCAACTGAACTCTAAGTTTTATTAAATTCTATAAATAACAATTACTGTTGGGGAGCATATAGATTTTAGTACTGATTCTTGCTTTCTGAATGAAAAACATTGAAATCAAATATTCTGAATGATGACTACAGTTTTATTTCAAAACTGAGGTTATTATTTGATAAACCAAAGCAAAGTATATATTTCCAATAGACAAATACTTACCTGAACAAATTGGACCTTAAGACATGAGATAATTTAATAATTTATAGTCATGAACATACATGGAAGGTATATAGAGAGAAAAATAATTATTTTCCAGGTTGCAGTTTCAACAGTTTTTAAAAGACCTAAAACAGTAACTCTCACGTCCAAATCTTTCATGAAACAATTTAGAACCTGCTAATATAAATTTCATTTTATGACATTTCTCCTTGCCTGAAGAATGTTAGTACATGCATGCATACAGGTTCAGTTGTGTTTGACTCTGTGCAATCCCATGGACTCTAGCCTGCCAGGCTTCTCTGTCCATGGGACTTCCCATGCAAGAATACTGCAGTGGGTTGCCATTCCCTTCTCCAGGAGATCTTCCTGACTCAGAGATCAAACCTGGGTCTCCTGCATTGGCAGGCAAATTCTTTGCCACTGAGCCACTAGGGAAGCCCAAGTAGAGGAGAAACAAAATCCATATTGTAAGCCTGAACAGTATGTGGTACAGAATGGGATAGATGATTACTCAGAGAATCACATGTTCAAAAATTAAACGGAAATAATAACTGACTTCATGTTTTTACTTTACTTCATTATTTTATGCAATTTAACATAGTCCAAACCTAGACAGCATATTAAAAAGCAGAGACATTACTTTACCAACAAAGGTTCGACTAGTCAAAGCTATGGTTTTTCCAGTAGTCACGTATGGATATGAGAGCTGGAGAGCCAAGCACTGAAGAATTGATGTTTTTGAACTGTGGTATTAGAGAAGACTCTTGAGAGTCCCTTGGACTGCAAGGAGATCAAACCAGTCCACCCTAAAGGAAATCAGTCCTGAATATTCATTGGGAGGACTAAGACTGAAGCTGAAACTCCAATACTTTGGCCACATGATGTGAAGAACTAACTCACTGGAAAAGACCCTGATGCTGGGAAAGATTGAAGGTGGGAGGAGAAGGGGACAACACAGGATGAGATGATTGGATGGCATCACCTACTCAGTGGACATGAGTTTCAGTAAACTCCCGGAGTTGGTGATGGACAGGGAAGCCTGGTGTCCTGGAGTGATGGTGTTGCGAAGAGTCAGAGATGACTGAGTGACTGAACTGAACATAGTCCCCCAGTGCTAAACACGTAGACTTTGTCTAAAGATTTAGGAATGGAAGTAAGGATAACATAGTTAAGAGATTTGATGTCAAACAAACTTGTTTTCAGGTTCATGTCCCACTATCTACTAACATAGTCCTTTGGGCAAGTTGCAAACTTCTCAGCTTCTACTGCCAAAGCACACAGGCGCTCTGTGAAAGAGTTTCTGGATGACTAAGATATGTTCCCCTCATTCTTAGGGCAGCCAGAACCTGTGAGCCTCTGGCCTCTGGGCATGAGTAGTCATATTTGGTTATCACCATGGGTTCTTATTTGGTGGTTCAGATGGTAAAGAATTTGCCTGCCAAGGAGGAGACCTGGGTTGGATCCCTGAGTCAGAAAGATCCCCTGGATAAGGACATGGCAACCCACTCCAGTATTCTTGCCTGGAGAATCCCAAGGACAGAGGAGCCTGGAGGGTAACAGTCCATGGGGTCGCAAAGAGTTGGACACTACTGAGTGACTAATATTTTCACTTCACTTTTCATGGGTTCTATAAATATTATCGATGTGAAGTTTGTCATATGGTGAAACATGTTGGTAAGTTAATAATGAAGGAGAGCTGACTTTGCCACCCCAACCTATGTTCTTTGAGTATAAGGATTATTTTTTTTTTTATCTAACGGCAATGAAAATCCAGCAGATTCAGGAAAACTTCTTCACCTCCCCCTCAGTTGCTTAAATTTACACTGGAAAGGGGGCCTGTTCCTTGAAAAGATCTCTTCCTAGAGATAACCTTCTGTTCTCTAATCATCTCCTCTCTCTTTCTGTGAATAGCCTTCTTGCCTTTTGTATACTTCAGATGCTTCCCCTTGCCTTAGCTTCCAATTGGTATGTCAGCCTCAGTTTCTTGGCTGCCCTTTGAGTCTTTGTATCATTTGGGGGCTCCTGTACATATGTAATCAAATTTGTTTTGCTCATGTTAATTGGTCTTATGTCAATTTAATTATTAGGCCAGCAGAAGAACCTAGAATGGGAGAAGACGATTTTTTTTTTCCTGATCCTACAATGATGTTTGAATCACAATATTTTTTCTGTAAAAAAATGGCATAACTGTGAGAATTAGGTTAGATTAAAATTCTGTCCAGTACAGAGTGAGAACTCAAAATATGTTGTATATTATTAGTAGTAATTAAAGGGGAGCATAATTTGCTACCCCAAAATATGCCTGTTTGGTGTAACAATTATTTTAGGCTGATTATTTATAGGAAAAGCTCAGAAAACTGAGAAGAAAGTATTCTTTTGTAAGAGACAGTTACATTTATAGAAATATCCATCTCTACCAGGAAGGAAAGTGATTAAAACTCTAGAAACCCTTATTGGTGGAGAAGACATGAACTTAATCCTAGATCGTAATCTTACCCTTGTTTATTGTGCTTTGCCTAAAATTCTGCCTCTCCCCCTTCCAGCATCTTCTTTTGTCTTTAGTTGAAGATGATGTTTAAGGTTGTGGCTTGGGCCATTTTTGGAGAATTACTCAGTTTTCTTGGGTGTCTCACATGTATAGAGAGGAATACATATTATTATACTTCTATTGCTTTACTCCTGTTAATCTGTCCTTTATTACAGGAGGTCTCAGCCAAGAACCTAGGAGGATAGAAGGAAAATTATTTTTTCATCTCCCACAAGAGTAAATGGTCAAAATACATAATAAACATATAAGAATTATGTTTTAAAGAATCTAAACCTTCATACAAAATGAAAAGAGCTTGGAAGGGAGAATTATTTTAACCATATAACCTTACTAGGAATGAGGTTATTTTTATCATGTGAGAGTGAGTGATAGTCCAACTCTTTGTGACCCCATGGGCTATAGCCCGTTAGGCCCCTCCATCCATGGGATTTCCCAGGAAAAAATACTGGAGTGGGTCGCCACTCCCCTCTCCAGGGATTATGTGTATATGTTACTTTTTTAAAAACTGGGGCATTTTTCAAAAAAGATCTTAACCTTCAGCATTTTCTTTTGAGGGAATCTCGATTAGGATATATTCTTTATTTTCTTTGTTTACATTTTCTGTGTGATGTTGCATCTAGACTTTAAAATTAACCAAAGCATTTCCATTGTTGAGCAACTTTTGGAGGAAGACAATTCATTTTGTTCAGTGGTGGTTGTTAACTCTTTCTGACCAGAGACTCCATATTTCATGCTTCTTCAGAAGCCTATCAAGTTTTTCGTTATCTCTGGCTGTGAAGTTGACAACTTTCTGGGCTTCATTTTGTTGTCACTCAGAAAAGCGTATTTGCTTAGTTGTGAACCTGCCACTGGCCTTAATTTCCTAACTTATTTATAATAATGAATTTGAAGAGCTTACAATAGAACCTATACCCTTCATGCTTGCTGGACTGATACCCAGCTTACGTTTGAGTTCACCTGGGGCCTGCTATAAAGCTTTCCTAGCTTTTCAGGTGGAAACTAGACTATTATACCTGATCTTAGCCAAAAGCTAAGGCACCATTGGAGACCAAAGGAAGGAGAGACTATTTGATCCTCATATCTGAAATTTAGAATTCAAAGACATTCTCCTCTTTAAGATATTCTATACCAAAATATAATTTACCTTTCAAAAAATATTAACCTTCTAATGTGTGCCAGGCACTATGTCTCAGAGATACTGAGTAGAATTCCATGTGTCCATAACACAAAGGAGCTTGCAATTTAGCTTATACCAGAAACTCCTGGGAAGCTGGTAAATATAAAAATTCCAAGTCTCCAATTGCAGTAGGTCTCACTTGTGGACTCAGGGATCTGTATGATTTATAGGCATTTCAGATCATTCTTACAAGCTTCCCTGGTGGCTCAAATGGTAAAGAATCTGCCTGCAATGCGGGAGACCCAGGCTCAATCTCTGGGTTGGGAAGATCCCTGGAGACTGGAATGGCAATGCACTCCAGTATTCTTGCCTGGAGAATCTCATGGACAGAGCATACTGGTGGGCTACAGCCCATGGGATCACAAAGAATTGGACATGACTAACACAGATGATTCTGATGTAGGTGACCTATGAATGACACATAAAGGAACACTGCCTAGTAGTAGACACAGACAGATAAAGTAAGAAGAAAAGCTTGCAGTTGGGAATGATTATAATGTTGGTGAACAGTGACGAGGTACCTTGACTGGAGAACTGGGTCATTGTCATAGAATAGTAGGATGAGAGTATACAGGAAAGGTTAAGGAGGACATGGAGAACCTTGACTACCAGTCTAAAACGGCTGAACAAATTCCATATATCACAGTGTTTGAGCTACATCCTAAAGGTCATTGAAGAACCATGGGATGTTTTGAATAGAAATACATTTTAGTGAGATCTCCGTGTTAGGCACTTTCACAGCATCATCTTTTACGTTTGAAATAGCACAACTGGAATTCCATCACCACCACTAGCTTTGTTTGTAGTGATGCATCTCAAAGCCCACTTGACTTCTCACTCTAGGATGGTTGGATGGCATCGTTGATGCAATGGACATGAGTTTGAGTAGGCTCTGGGAGTTGGTGATGGACAGGGAAGCCTAGCATGCTGCAGTCCATGGGGCTGCAAAGAGTCAGACAGGACTGATCGACTGAACTGAACTGATGATTTAGGCAAGTTATTCTGGCAGCAAAGTCTAAGATGAATTGGAGAAAAAGTAACTTGAGAGTTCCTAAAGGCAGGAAGCCTCTGTTGTAATTATCCACATGTGAGGTGACAAGGATTCAGACTAGGTGAAGCAGTGAACAGATATAAAAGGCATGTATTAGAAGGATTACCGTGGGTCAAAAGGGTTGCAGAGGATAAGGACAAAAATAATTCAGGAAGGGCTCTAAGCTCCCTTACTAAGACTGATGAAAGGTTGAAGATAACACCAATTGACATCAGTTCAGTTCAGTTGCTCAGTCGTGTCTGACTCCTTGCAATCCCATGAATCACAGCACGCCAAGCCTCCCTGTCCATCACCAACTCCCGGAGTTCACTCAGATTCACGTCCATCGAGTCAGTGATGCCATCCAGCCATCTCATCCTCTGTCGTCCCCTTCTCCTCCTGCCTCCAATCCCTCCTAGCATCAGAGTCTTTTCCAACGAGTCAACTCTTCTCATGCGGTAGCCAAAGTACTGGAGTTTCAGCTTTAGCATCATTCCTTCCAAAGAAATCCCAGGGCTGATCTCCTTCAGAATGGACTGGTTGCATCTCCTTGCAGTCCAAGGGACTCTCAAGAGTCTTCTCCAACACCACAGTTCAAAAGCATCAATTCTTTGGTGCTCAGCCTTCTTCACATTCAACTCTCACATCCATACATGACTACTGGAAAAAACATAGCCTTGACTAGTCGGACTTCCCTGGTGTCTCAGATGGTAAAGCGTCTGTCTACAATGCGGGAAACCCGAGTTCAATCCCTGGGTTGGGAAGATCCCCTGAGAATGAAATGGCAATCCACTCCAGTACTATTGCCTGGAAAATCCCATGGACAGAGGAGCCTGATAGGCTACAGTCCATGGGGTCGCAAAGAGTGGACACAACTGAGCGACTTCACTCACTCACTCCAATTGTCATAGGAAGGTGCTAAAAGACACGTTCTGGGAAGGTGAAGAATAGACATTTGGACACACTTGATCTGAATTGAGAGGAGAAAAATTCTAGTAGACGTCTCCTGCTGACAACTGGAGACACTGACTACAGAGTTAGAAAAATGTAGACCCCAAGCTCTTAATAATGGTGACTGGAATGCAAACTTCCAACAACACAAGAGAATACTCTACACATGGACATCACCAGATGGTCAACACTGAAATCAGATTGATTATATTATTTGCAGCCAAAGATGGAGAAACTCTATATAGTCAGCAAAAACAAGACCGGGAGCTGACTGTGGCTCAGATCAATGCCAAATTCAAAATTAAACTGAAGAAAGTAGGGAAAACCACTTGACCATTCATGTATGACCTAAATCAAATTCCTTACTATTATTCAGTGGAAGTGTGAAATAGATTTAAGGGCCTAGATCTGATAGATAGGGTGCCTGATGAACTATGGACTGAGGTTCATGATATTGTACAGGAGACAGGGATCAAGACCATCTCCATGGAAAATAAATGCAAAAAAGCAAAGTGGCTGTCTGGGGAGGCCTTACAAATAGCTGTGAAAAGAAGAGAGGTGAAAAGCAAAGGAGAAAAGGAAAGATAAAAGCATCTGAATGCAGAGTTCCAAAGAATAGCAAGAAGAGATAAGAAAGCATTCTTCAGTGATCAATGCAAAGAAATAGAGGAAAACAACAGAATGGGAAAGACTAGAGATCTCTTCAAGAACATTAGAGATACCAACGGAAGATTTCATGCAAAGATGGGCTTGATAAAGGACAAAAATAGTATGGGCCTAACAGAAGCAGAAGATATTAGGAAGAAGTGGCAAGAATACACAGAAGAACTGTACAAAAAAGAGCTTCATGACCTAGAAAATCACGATGGTATGATCACTCACCAAGAGCCAAACATCCTGGAATGTGAAGTCAAGTGGGCCTTAGAAAGAATCACTACAAACTAGTGGAGATGATGGAATTCCAGTTGAGCTATTTCAAATACTGAAAGATGATACTGTGAAAGTTCTTCACTCAACATGCCAGCAAATTTGGAAAACTCAGCAGTGGCCACAGGACTGGAAAAGGTCAGTTTTCATTCCAATCCCAAAGAAAGGCAATGCCAAATAATGCTCAAACTACTGCACAATTGCACTCATCTCACAAGCTAGTAAAGTAATCCTCAAAATTCTCCAAGCCAGGCTTCAGCAATACATGAACCGTGAACTTCCAGATGTTCAATCTGGTTTTAGAAAAGGCAGAGGAACCAGAGATCAAATTGCCAACATCCACTGGATCATGGGAAAAGCAAGAGAGTTCCAGGAAAGCATCTATTTCTGCTTTATTGACTATGCCAAAGCCTTTGACCATGTGGATCACAATAAACTGTGGAAAATTCTGAAGGAGATGGGAATACCAGACCACCTGACCTGCCTCTTGAGAAACCAATATGCAGGTTAGGAAGCAACAGTTAGAATTGGACATGGAACAACAGACTGGTTCTAAATAGGAAAAGGAGTATGTCAAGGCTGTATATTGTCACCTTGCTTATTTAACTTATATGCAGAGTACATCATGAGAAACACTGGGCTGGAAGAAGCACAAACTGGAATCAAGATTGCAAGGAGAAATATCAAGAACCTCCGATATGCAGATGACACCACCCTTATGGCAGAAAGTGAAGAGGAGCTAAAGAGCCTCTTGATGAAAGTGAAAGAGGAGAGTGAAAACGTTGGCTTAAAGCTCAACATTCAGAAAACGAAGATCATGGTATCTGGTCCCATCACTTCATGGGAAATAGATGGGGAAACAGTGGAAACAATGACAGACTTTATTTTGGGGAGGCTCCAAAATCACTGCAGATGGTGACTGCAGCCATGAAATTAAAAGACACTTATTCCTTGGAAGAAAAGTTATGACCAAACTAGATAGCATATTCAAAAGCTGAGACATTGCTTTGCCAACAAAGGTTCATCTATTCAAGGCTATTGTTTTTCCTTTGGTCATGTACGGATGTGACATTTGGACTGTGAAGAAAGCTGAGCGTGGAAGGATTGATGCTTTTGAACTGTGGTGTTGGAAAAGACTCTTGAGTGTCCCTTGGACTGCAAGGAGATCCAATCAGTCCATTCTAAAGGAGATCAGACATGGGTGTCTTTGGAAGGAATGATGCTAAAGCTGAAACTCCAGTACTTTGTCCACCTCGTGTAAAGAGTTCACTCACTGAAAAAGACTCTGATGCTGGCAGGTATTGGGGGCAGGAGGAGAAAGGGATGACGGAGGATGAGATTGCTGGATGGCATCACCGACTCGATGGACGTGAGTCTGAGTGAACTCCAGGAGATGGTGATGGACAGGGAGGCCTGGAGTGCTGCAATTCATGAGGTTGCAAAGAGTCGGACACGACTGAGTGACTGAACTGAACTTAAATGAAAGCAAACTATCTTTTCCCTATTGGGTTTATTAAGGACAAATTATTGTTAATATATCATGAATGATCTTAATCTATATACTTATTTTTTTAATTTTGCTATTTATTATATAGCAGAGCTGATTCTGCATAGTTTTATTGTTTTCCTTTAAAATTATGTATTCAAATGTCAAATGCGTGTTCCTTTAAGGACCAGGGTAATATTTTTGGAGAAGACATTTGCACTGACATTGCATGGATTTCATTTTGGTGCAGAACTTAGTTCACAGTCTCTCCCAGTGGCTGACCAAGTGAAAACTTCTCCCTCATTGAGCACTTGCAAGTGTTCAGCATTCCCCAAGGCATGAGCAGACTCTGAGGAAATAGGTAGTAGTGAAAAATAGTGAGGCTGAATTTGATTGATTTATAAATAGCATTGTTTACATTGCATTTTGGAATGTTACAGGAGGAAAAAAAGCAAATCTGGTTCATTGTAACAAAGAAATCAAGAAGTTTCAGCAGAAGAAACACACTGCTTTAAATGACGTGCGTGTGTGTGTGTGTATGCGTGTGTGTGTGTGTGTGTGTGTGTGTGTGTGTGTTGCTAAGTCATGTCTGACTCTTTGCAACCCATGGACTATAGCTTGCCAGGCTCCTCTGTCCATGGGGTTCTCCAGGCAAGAATATTGGAGTAGGTTGCCATCCTTCTCCACAGGATGTTTTCGACCCAGAGATAGAATCTTCATCTCCTGCCTTGACAGGCAAATTCTTTACCACCGAGCCATGAGTAAATCCATTATGAATAACACAGAGATACATAAAGTGTTTATTTATCTCTTTTATGCTCATAAGATACATAAAATCAAAATTTTTGAATCTTTCAGGAGGACTGCATTGCCTATTTTCATATGATCATATCTGAAAAGAAGCTGCATACTAATTGGTTTTAAGTCTCTAGGGACCAGTGAAAATAATGTAGGCCACATGTCCTTTAGAGATACCATAGGCAATATATTAGCCATTATTTATTGACTAAAGAGATATAGAGACAGTTTTCCAGACCTGACTGTACTGGATATTTAGGCCAAAAATAAGAGACATCACTTCTGCCATAATTTGAGATTTGCTGATGTATGGCAAAACCAGTACAATATTGTAAAGTAATTAACTTTCAATTAAAATAAATAAATTTATATTTAAAAAAGAAAAGTCAAAACAAAAAAAATAACAAAATTTGAAGGGCTAAAAATCAAAGTTTCATTTTGTAAATTATGATAATTTTGCCAATATCTAATAATTTTAAAGACTGTCTATGTAAGCAGTGAATTTTCAACTTCAAATAGTGAAACACGAATGGAATTTGTCTTGGTTATTGATAAGCCATGATCATTGTCTACCATAATGAAAAGCTGTTAAAACTTCCCTTAAGACTGAGCTTCCAGTACAGAGGCTGTGAGTTTGATCCCTGGTGGAGGAACTAAGATCCCACACGCCCTTGATGTGGTGAAATTAAAACAAAATAAATAAAAAGGAAGAATCCAAGGTGATACTAGAAAATGCTCTAAAGGTTGTTATGCTCCTGGCTAGGAACTTTGTAATGTTTCCTGGATGACAACCGAGTAGATTTTTAATAGTCTTGGTAGACTTCATTACAGTATTTTGAATAATTATTTGTGTATTGACAGAAATTAAATATTCAAATGTATTGAGCTTAATTGGGCTTCCCTGGTGGCTCAGAGGTTAAAGCGTCTGACTCCAAAGCAGGAGACCCGGGTTTGATCCCTGGGTTGGGAAGATCCCCTGGAGAAGGAAATGGCAACCCACTCCAGTATTCTTGCCTGGAGAATCTCATGGACAGAGGAGCCTGGTAGGCTACAGTCCACGGGGTCGCAAAGAGCGGGACACGACTGAGCGACTTCACTTTCACTTTTCTTTCAATGAGCTTAATTATTACAAAGTACATCTTTAAAGATGATACCATTATGGCTAGTGTTGAATTTCCTTTTTGGCACATGGGTGGTGAGAGTACTTAAACTTTTTGGATTGTATCAGCTATAAGAAAGTACATTTAAAATATATGAAAAGTGATTAGCTTCCTTTGTACCCCTTATGTAAAGCATTCATTGCTTTAAATGTTAACATGAAAGTGAAAGTCATTCAGTCATGTCCAACTCTTTGCAACCCCGTGGACTATACAGTTCATGGAATTCTCCAGGCCAGAATACTGGAGTGGGTAGCCTTTCCTTTCTCCAGGGGATCTTCCCAACCCAGGGATCAAACCCAGTCTCCCTCATTGCATGCAGAGGCTTCCCTGGTGGCTCAGAGGTTAAAGCATCTGCCTGCAATGTGGGAGACCTGGGTTCGATCCCTGGGTTGGGAAGATCCCCTGGAGAAGGAAATGGCAACCCAATCCAGTATTCTTTCCTGGTGAATCCCATGGACGGAGGAGCCTGGTGGGCTACAGTCCATGGGGTCGCAAAGAGTCGGACACAACTGAGCGACTTCACTTCACTTCTTTACTAACTGAGCTATGAGGGAATCCATTGCTTTAAAAGCACCCCAAATGAGGCCTCCTGAGGACACCAAGGTGGGTTAGTCACTTCATGCAGCTCTTTTGGTCTGCTATCAGTGCCTCAGCTAGTCGGAGGTCAATTAAACATATCTGCGGTGCCAGGATTGCCCAAATTTCTTTCTCAGAGGAAATCTGATACAAGATACAGTTGGCAGTGAAGCCCTCCATTCATCCTCCATCTTCCTGTAAGTAATATAGCCAGGTGTAGCTTGGGGATCTAAGGAATATGAAAATAAAACAGTTATGTGTAGCATTACCTACTGGCTATTGCCTTTCTCTGGGTGGCAACTGAATGCTATTGCTATGATAGACCACAGGTTGAAAAGGACCTGTGGGCAAAGGAAGCAGCAGTCTTTTTTTTCAGGTTGAGCCCACCCAAAACAGAATGATGAGATGCATATCAAACTGATATGGACAATTTAAAAAACAAACTGGGTGTGAATTCTAACACCTCTATGAGTTTGCATTGTCTCTTTCCTACCCAATATACACCGAAATATATTGCTGCTTGTCATACTCTTTTCTAGAATGTCTCTGTAACTCCATTTGAAAGTTATACTGCTGTGTCATTTTCCCGTTTTACCAATAATAATGGGTTCTTTTGATGTTTTGAACTGCAGAAAAATATGTGCTATAAAAAGATATCTATTAGAAGTAAGCTCCATAGAGCATGGATTTTGTATTTGTCTTGTTCAGTTAGATAGCCATAGTACTTGGCACTTAATACTCTGAATGAGTGAATGAGAGAATTAATTAATTAATTAATTTAAAGTTACATGTTTAAAATATGAATAAAATGATGGCATATAGAAATAAATTTACTTTAACAAAAGATTAATTTCTAATGCTTAGCTTAGCATTGTTCACCAAGACTAACCATGCCACTTTGTGTAAATTCTCTATGGTTTAGAAATAAATAGTAACTCCTCTTACCCTAATGGCTTCCCTGTTGGCTCAGTGTTAAAGAATCTGCTTACAATGCAGGAGACACTGGTTTGATCCCTGTGTCAGGAATATCCCCTGGAGAAGGGCATGGTAACCCACTCCAGTCTTCTTGCCTGGAGAATTCCATGAACAGAGAAGTCTGGCATGCTACAGTCCATGGAATCATAACAAGTTGGACATGGCTGAACAGAAAGAGAGTCTCTCAACCTGAAGATTCTCCTTTCATGAAATTTATAGCTATTATCATTTCAATAGCACCTCACAGGGATTCAGGTTGGCAACATTTATTTTCAGTGCTTCAGAATGGGACCTTCAGCCCATTTAAAATTTTGAGTGTATCAATATTTTCTGATATTAAGTATTGGGAATTTTCTAGTAGATCGACTCATGGTTAGGGACAGCTATTCAACTGAAAGATATTCTCCTCTGTAAAGGTAGCCAACCCGCTTTCCTGTTAGCATGCATCCTGACTTATCTCACATTATTGAACAGGCACTTACACCTTTTAATGCTTCAATCTATATTAGTCATATTGCTACTTAAAAGTCAAATTGCATATGATTGTCAATTCCTTAGGTAAACATTGTGCAGCTACATAATGAAATTAAAGCTGGAGAAGATCTCAATTTATTTCAGTGTTTCCCCCACCTCTGGGAACCTTTAACACATGGCTTGCTTCTTTTGTTAAGTATTTTAGTGACAATTTTAACAAAATGTCTTTCCTCCTTGTATATTTGGATTAAGAGCAAAAAGACAAGCAGCATGAAGAATGCAATAGAAATTGCTGTCATTCCATCATCTGATAAGACCAAATCTACTTCTTGCTGTATACTCTATTACTGACAGTAAAATATATGTACTTTGAAAATTTTAACTTGTCTCATGTCTCTATTACCTCTAAAATGTTGTAGCCTATACAACATAAATAGAACTTCAAAGCCCTATTCATTAAGAATTTAATGCTCAAGAGAGGAGCAATAATTATTAAATATTTAATATACAATTGTTTATAAACCTCACGCATGAATTTGTACAGAATTTCATAATTTGTTCCATTGGCATGTAGAAATGGTCTTTTTAAATTCACTGTTCCTTTCAATCCTCTACATTTTTAAAACATATATAACCATTTCTTCATAAGCAACAATAATCTGTGTATAATCTAACCATTGTACTCATTCAGCATATTCTTCACACTTATCTCTGTCCTCAGGAAAATTATTTCACTTAAGGTATAAATGTTGGTATAAAGATATTATTAACATCTTTTGAAAGTACTTTCCATGTCTCCCTCCACTGAGACTTTTTCTATGTACAAACATGGAGCAAAACCTCATATTATTAGTTTTAAAATTTCATTTGATTACTATAACACTTAAAAATTGTCCCAAGAAAATAATCTTCCTAATCTCCAAGAAAAGCACACCCAAAATCATTATGTATGGCAGTGTTTATCATGGCTTAAAAATGGAATCAACATAAATGTCTAATCATAGAATCAAAAAAAATCATATTACATTCTTGCTGTAAAATACACTGTAGCCATCAAAATAAAAATTATGAGCACTACATAATTACTTCAAAAAATAAGCATATTAGATAGGGTGTAAAAGGCCCAATAAAAATTGGTATCTATATTATGATTACAGGAATCTGAAAACAAGAGATATATGTATGTATATGTACCTACATGGGAACTGGAACATAGCAAGGCATAGCAAACACAAGTAAGCTGTTTGAGGTATGAAATATATTTTTACTTTAAAAATGTTTTCACTGTTACTGTTATGAAAGTGTTGAAATTTTAAATGTGTTTTGAAGTTTCAGAATAACTGCATTTCCCCTAACCAACTGCTGATAATAATAGACTGTAATTAATGCAGTGTTTTATCCTATTTAGCCTTTGGTATTGAACTCAAGCAGCATTCATGGGCTGTTAAGTTTTATGACTTAATAATGACAGAACAGCTTCTTAAAGCCTAAGTGACCTCCAAATAGCTAAAAGATATGTTTAGATTCTATGCTATTAAAGAATAAATAATTCAGCCCATTCTTTCAGGAGGGGGATTTATTTGGGCAACTAAAACACACAAAAGAGAATTATCTACTTGTTATTCATTGTTCTATATCACATAGATGGAAAGGGAGCTAAATACCTTACATGAGTTTGACAAAATAAGTATGTCATTAATTAGAATACGTATTGCTTCTGTCACAAAATTCTAACTGAATTCAGATTAATCGTGGATGGCCTGGGCCGGAAGCAGCTTGAAGGAGGATCTCATTTCCCTGATGAGAGATTGAAGCCAGTCCACAGCAGTGAGAGAACTGAATCCTAACCACTTCTTGGTATTTTAAATCACTTCTATGGGGCATTTCTTCTGGGTTTCCTCTAGCTGATCACCTTGCTTTGCCGGTTCTGAGTCCATATTTAGTTTGTCTCAAATGGATTCCAGTGCAGAGGTCTGTGGAATGGTTGACACTACCTACTGTGGGGTGGCACCCCCTTCATTTTTGACCCCAGAGGAGCCTTTGTGCATATATAGTTGGGAAATTCTCCTTGGCCTCAAGAATGAGAAATCTGTAGTCTCTTTATCTCTTATCTGGGCAGGACTCAGTGCCACTCTGTTCCTGCTATTATCTTTATTATAGAGTATCTGTCCACAGGGGACAAACTTCAGCTGCTCAGCCTGCACCCATCTATCTCCTGCCTCAAACTCAATCAGGTTTAATTCAATGGAACTTAATGTTTTCAAGCTTTTATCTCTGACATTGTCATTATTCTAAACCTACCTCATATACGTGCATTCTAAGTTGTTTCAGTCGTGTCTGACCCTTTGCGACCCATGGACTGTAGTCAGTCAGCCTCCCCTGTCCATGGGATTCTCAAGAATATAGGTGTGGGCCGCCATTACCTCCTCCAGGGGATCTTCCCTTCTCAGGGGTCAAACCAGCATCTCTTATGTCTCCTGCTTTGGCAGGAGGGTTCTTCACTACTAGCACCACCTGGGAAGCCCCTAGTTCATATACAAATATTACCAATTGTTCCTCACTGCAGCAACATTCACAAGGACAGAAAAATTTAAAAATTAGTTTATTAGTGTACTTCTTTTCTAGCCACTGTAGGGGAGCAAAATTTTCCACCCCAAAATGTATCTATTTAGAATGAGGGTTATTTTAGGCTGATGATTATTAAGAAATTGAAGACTCAGGAATTATTTTCTTTTTACATTCTCCTAAAATGTTTAGGAGAATGTAGACAGGGAACCTGTACCTGGAAGACAATATCACCAACAATAACTTTGTCTTACATAAGAAAGACTTCTCCCCTTGGCAAAGCAAACATTTATTTCAGTTCAGTTCAGTTCAATTCAGTCGTGTTCAACTCTGCAACCCCATGGATTGCAGCCTGCCAGGCTTCCTTGTCCATCACCAACTCCCAGAGCCTACTCAAACTCATGTCCATTGAGTCACTGATGCCATCCAAACATCTCATCCTCAGTTGTCCCCTTCTTCTCCCATCTTCAATCTTTTCCAGCATCAGAATCTTTTCCAATGAGACGGTTCTTCCCATCAGGTGGCCAAAGTATTGGAGTTTCAGCTTCAGCATCAGTCCTTCCAATGAATATTCAGGACTGATTTCCTTTAGGATGGACTGGTTGGATCTCCTCGCTGTCCAAGGGATTCTCAAGAGTTGTCTCTGATACCACAGTTCAAAAGCATCAATTCTTGGGTGCTCAGCTATATTTATAGTCCAATTCTTACATGCATACATGACTACTGGGAAAACCATAGCTTTGACTAGATGAAACTTTGCTGGTAAAGTAATGTCTCTGGTTTTTAATATGCTGTCTAGTTGGCTATAGCTTTTCTTCCAAGGAGCAAGTGCTTTTAATTTCATAGCTGCAGTTACCATCTACAGTGATTTTGGAGAGCCCAAAATTAAAGACTGTCACTGTTTCCATTGTTTCCCCATCTATTTGCCATGAAGTGATGAGACCGGATGCCATGATCTTAGTTTTCTGAATGCTGAGTTTTAAGCCCCACTTTTTCAATCTCCTCTTTCACTTTCATCAAGAGGCTCCTTAGTTCTTCTTTGCTTTCTGCCATAAGGTGGTGTCATCTTCATATCTGAGGGTATTGATATTTCTCCCAGAAATCTTGATTTCAGTCTGTGCGTCATCCAGTCCAGCATTTCTCATGATGTACACTGCATAGAAGTTAAATAAGCAGGGTGACAATATACAGCCTTGATGTACTCCTTTCCCTATTTGAAACCAGTCTGCTTTTCCATGTCCAGTTCTAACTGTTGCTTCTTGACCTGCATACAGATTTCTCAAGTGCTCTGGTACTCCAATTTTTTGAAGAATTTTCCACAGTTTGTTGTGATCCACACACTCAAAGGCTTTGGCATAGTCAATAAAGCAGAAGTAGATATTTTCCTGGAACTCTCTTGTTTTTTTTGATGATCCAACAGATGTTGGCAAGTTGTTCTTTGGTTCCACTGCCTTTTCTAAATCCAGCTTGAATAGTTCGAAGTTCACAGTTCATGTACTGTTGAAGCCTGGCTTGGAAAATTTTGAGCATTACTTTGCTAACATATGAGATGAGTGCAATTTTGCCGTAGTTTGAGCATTTTTGGCATTGCCTTTCTTTGGGATTGGGATGAAAACGGACCTTTTCCAGTCCTGCAGCCACTGCTAAGTTGTCCAAATTTGCTGGCATATTGAGTGCAGCACTTTCACAGCATCATCTCTTAGGATTTAAAATAGCTCAATTGGAATTTCATCCCCTCCACTAGCTTTGTTCGTAGTGATCCTTCGTAAGGCCCACTTGACTTCGCATTCCAGAATGTCTGGCTACAGGTGAGTGATCACACCATTATGATTATCTGGGTTCAAGAAGATCTTTTTTTTTATATTTCTTCTGTGTATTCTTGCTACCTCTTCTTTATATATTCTGCTTTTGTTAGTTCCATACCATTTCTGTCCTTTATCAAGCCCATCTTTGCATGAAAAATTCCCTTTGTGCCTCTCATTTTCTTGAAGTGATTTCTAATCTTTCCATTCTATTGTTTTCCTCTATTTCTTTGCATTGATCGCTGAGGAAGTCTTTCTTATCTCTCCTTGCTATTCTTTGAAACGCTTCATTCGGATGGTTATATCTTTCCTTTTCCCCCTCTGTCTTTCACTTCTTTTTTTTTTCAGAGTTGATGTAGGCCTCCTCAGACAACCGTTTAGCCTTTTTTTATTTCTTTTTATTGGGGATGGTCTTGATCACTGCCTCTTGTACAATGTCAGGAACCTCCATCCATAGTTCTTCAGACACTCTATCAAATCTAATTATTTGAATTTATTTGTCACTTCCACTGTAGAATCATATGGGAGTTGATTTAGGTCATACCTGCATGGTCTAGTAGTTTTCCCTATTTTTTTTCAGTTTAAGTCTGAATTTGGCAATAAGGAGTTCATAATCTGAGCCACAGTCAGCTCCCAGTCTTGTTTTCCTGACTCTATAGGGCTTTTCCATCTTTGGCTGCAGAGAATATAATCAATCTAACTTCAGTATTGGCCATCTGGTGATGTCCATGTGTAGAGTCTTCTCTTGGTAGTTGGAAAAGCATGTTTACTATGACCAGTGCATTCTCTTGGCAAAACTGTATTAGCCTTTGCCCTGCTTCTTTCTGTACTCCAAGGTCAAATTTGCCTGTAACTCCAGGTGTTTCTTGACTTCCTACTTTTTCATTCCAGTCCCATATAATGAAATGAACGTCTTTTGGGGGTGTTCGTTTTAGAAAGTCTTATAGGTCTTCATAGAACCATTCAACTTCAGGTTCTTCAGCATTACTGGTATGGGCATAAACTTGGATTACTGTGATATTGAATGATTTGCCTTGGAAAAGAACAGAGATCATTCTGTTGTTTATGAGATTGCATCCAAATATTCCATTTTGGACTCTTTTTTAACTCTGATAGCGACTCCATTTCGTCTATGGGATTCTTGCCCACAGTAGTAGATATAATGGTCATCTGAGTTAAATTCATCCATTCTGGCCTATTTTAGTTCACTGAATCCTAAAATGTCGATGCTCACTCTTGCTATCTCCTGTTTGACCACTTCCAATTTACCTTGGACAGGCTCCTCTGTCCATGGGATTTTCCAGGCAATAGTACTGGAGTGGATTGCCATTTCATTCTTCAGGGGGTCTTCCCAACCCAGGGATTGAACCCGGGTTTCCCTCATTGTAGACAGATGCTTTACCATCTGAGCCACCAGGGAAGTCAGTCTAGTCAAGGCTATGGTTTTTCCAGTAGTCATGTATGGATGTGAGAGTTGGACTGTGAAGAAAGCTGAGCACTGAAGAATTGATGCTTTTGAACTGTGGTGTTGGAGAAGACTCTTGAGAGTCCCTTGGACTGCAAGGAGATTCAACCAGTCCATTCTGAAGCAGATCAACCCTGGGGTTTCTTTGGAAGGAATGATGCTAAAGCTGAAGCTCCAGTACTTTGGCCACCTCATGCGAAGAGTTGACTCATTGGAAAAGACTCTGATTCGGGAGGCATTGGGGGCAGGAGGAGAAGGGGACGACAGCAGATGAGATGGCTGGATGGCATCACGTACTCAATGGACATGAGTCTGAGTGAGCTCCGGGAGATGGTGATGGACAGGGAGGCCTGGCATGCTGCAATTCATGGGGTTGCAAAGAGTCGGACATGACTGAGCGACTGAACTGAACTGAACTGAACTGATGCAATCTCACTCTTTACATCACCGGACTTTGCTTCCATCACCAGTCACATCCACAACTGAGTGTTGTTTTTGTTTTGGCTCCATCTTTTCATTCCTTCTTGAGTTAGTTGTCCAATGATCTCCAGTAGCATATTGGGCACCTACTGACCTGGGGAGTTCATCTTTCAGTATCCTATCTTTTTGCCTTTTCATAGTACTCATGGGGTTCTCAAGGCAAAAATACTGAAGTGGTTTGCCATTCCCTTCTCCAGGGGCCATATTCAGTAGATCTTTAATTCAATTTTCTGTTGATGGGAGGGGCTGTGTTCCCTCCCTGTTATTTACCTGAGACCAAACTATAGTAGAGGTAATGAAGATAATGGTGACCTCCTTCAGAAGGTCCCATGCACGCACTGCTGCACTCAATGCCTCCGATCCTGCACCAGTCCACTCCTGACTCACGCCTCCACTGGAGACTCCTGGACACTCACTGGCATGTGTGGGTCAGTTTCTTGTGGGGTTACTGCTCTTTTCTCCTTGGTCTTGTTGCACACAAGTTTTTGTTTGTGCCCTCCAAATTGAATGTTTCCCCAGTTCTGTGTAAGTTCCGGTGTCTCTATGGTGGGGTTAATGGTGAATTTCTCCAAGAGGGCTTATGCCATACCCAGATCTGCTGCACCCAGAGCGCCTGTGGCAGGCCACTGCTGACCTGTACCTCCTCAGGAGACACTCAGACACAGTTCTAGCTCAGTCTTTGTGGGTTGGGCATGTATTTCATTCCCTTCCCAGGTCTGCGCCGCTCAGGAGATCAGGTTCTTGGTGAGTGCATTGTCTCAGATGTGCCATGCATCTTAATCACCTCCCTGGTCCCAGCCACTAGGTTTCCTGGGTGCGCCGTGGGAGCACCATATCTGGTGTGCCACGTGTCTCCTTTGGAGAGCTGATCTCAGGCAGTGACCCTCATGGTGGATGTCAACCATCCAGGATCTCAGGAAGACATGGTTAGCAGCTGGGAGCCTATTCACAGTTTGGTGGAAGATGCCGTCTATGGGCCTGAGATGGCAGCAGCCCCTTGCCTTCCAGCTCTGGCTGTCACAGCCTGCCCCTCTGCCTCTGGGTGGGGAGGGTCTGGTCTGCAGCAGGCTAGCTCTCCTTTGGAGCTTGCACAATCCTTTGGTCTCTGAGGGGGCCAGGCTGCTCATTAGGTTATCAGGTTAGAGCTTTTCGTGGGAAAGTTCTCTTCTGCAGTTGCGGCTAGGCTTGCATTCAATAGATTTGTTTTGTTTTGTTTTGTTTTTTCCTCCCAGTTATGTTGCCTTCTAAGATTGCAAAACTCCCCACAGAACCACTTTTGAGAGGGTTTTCTACTGTATGGAACCTTCTACTCCTTCACAACTCCCTCCCCAGGATAGATCTCTTTCCCTAACTCTTTTGCCTCCCTTTTGTATTTTATATTTTGTCTTATCTCCTTTCGAAAAGAATGGGCTGCCTTTCTGGGTACCTGGTGTCCTCTGCCAGCATTCAGAAGTTGTTTTGTGGGAGTTGCTCTGCATTCAAATGATCTTTTGATGAATTTGTGGGGGAGAAAGTGGTCTCCCCATCCTATTCCTCCTCCATCTTTTATTTATTTGGTAAACATTTATTTACCAAACATTTGTTCTTCCTACCTTCTCCTTGTGATTTCTCTTCCTCCCCTTTGAAGTTTCAAACAAGCACCCCTTCTCCTTAGTTCAGGGTAGCATATCAGCCTCAATTGTCTGGCTACCTGTAGGTCTGGTATTCTTATGGGGTCTTGTAAGAATTAGTAATTAAATTTGATTTTCTCCTACTAATCTTCTCCATGTCAACTTAATTATTAGACCAGCCAGAAGAACCGAGAAGGGAAGAAGAAAAAATTTCCTCCCCCAAACTACATGGAAAAAAATACCACTGTGTATGATAGGCAGAATAATGACTTTGTGAAAGATTTTCACATTCTAATCTAAGGAACTTGTACCTGTGTTACCTTAAATGGCACGAGGGCCTTTGCAGATGTGATTAAGGATCCTGAGATGGGGAGATTCTTCTGGTATTTTGGGTAGGCTGAATGTACACAAAAGTCCTTATAAAAGGAAAGCAAGAAGGTATTACAAGGAGATGCAAGGATACAAGGAGAGTCAGAGGAGAGAGATTTGAAGATACTACACTGTTGGTTTTGAGAACAGAAGAAAGGGTCATGAGGAAAGGAAGTTAGATGACTTCAAGAAACTGAATAAGGCAAGGAAATGGATTTTTCCCTAGAGTCTCCAAAAGGAATGCAGCCTGCTGACAAGGTGATTTTAGCCCAGTGAGACACATTTCAGACTTCTGATCTCCAAAATGGTGAGAGAATACATTTGTGTGTTTTAAGACACTCTGTGACAATTTTTTACAGCAGCAATAGGAATCTAATATAATGTATTTCATAATATATTCCTGAAAAGTTCACGCAAATTTAAGTGTCATGGTTAATTGATAGCTTTTAAGCATGCTGGGGAAATTCTTTCTTTCAAGGAAGGTCAAGAATTGATCAAATTTTAAAACCAGACTCCTTTCCTATTGTGAAAATCCACCCAATACTCATGTTTTGTATACTTACATTGTTCTTTGCTGCATATTTCTAACACAGAAAATCTTAAAATACCCCAAATAAAGCAAGACATGTTGCCTAGATAACACAAAAAACTGTGAGATTCTGGATTTCTAAGCCTAGAGTGTGAATTGAATGCTTCAGAACTTCAGGGTTCACTGGGATATTGGTAGTGGTGGCTGGTGTGAATGTATGTTTGTTTCTTGTGTTTCTCCTTCATAAGAAAAGCTTATCCCCTGTGTACAGACAGACTTTCTTAGGCTTGCGTCTAGATTTGAAGCTTGCCTCTGGCGGCAGAATTCCTAACAACCAGGCAATTGGACTGAGATAGATTCTCATATGAATGTGTGTCATTTAGGAACTCACCTTCTTACTGAACAAAAGGACCAGACCTCTGGTAGAAGCAGAAGTATTGAGGCATATAAGTGGCTCTTTCTATCAGTTAGAGTCAAATTCCTTCTTTCAGTGTAGCCTGGGGCATTCTCAACTATGACCTCCCTCGTTACTCTCTTAGGAAATAGGAGAAAATTGTTCCCATAGTTATAGGCTTCTACCTCACACTGTGGCAGATGTCAAAGTTTACTAATTAGTAACTAAGTTACTAAATTAGTAAATTCTAATTAATTTCATGAAAATCATTTTGATTCATTGTATGGGAAGCAGCTTCACATGAGAAGACTCTTGAAACATTCAGCAAGTACTTTTATAGATTCTATTTTACATAAGTTCACAGCATGTAATAGAGTCAAATAAGAATTAGTACAAATGGGAAACAAACCAAACAAAGTTGAAAAACATTGAAATATATAACTATTTCACTTGTTCTGTTTTCTCCCACTGAAGTCTATTAATTGGGTTGTTAAACACATGTCTGCAACTCCTGAGCTGAAACTGATCATTTACCTAACACTTTATTTTCTAGTATATCAAAGGATACATGGCATATCTCATGATTGCTCAGTTCATTTCAAGTTGACTGGTAAATGAGGAATTCTGGACCATTTGACAAAGGTATACTGCCTGCCAGGCCAGGGATCTGGAATAGGGAGCAAGGTTGCTGGACACTGACCTCATGCTGACCAGAGTGTGTATGACTTGTTGGGGTAATTTGGCAGCATGACTTAGAGGTACAGATTGAAGCAGCAGAATAAACAGCCAGATTTATTGGCTGCTTAGTTACATTCAGCACCTATAATATAGTCCACTCGCTCATTTCTGTCCACAGAGGAAAATTTGTTGACCTTTCATTTTGCTGCTGGTAGAATATGCCTAGGACTAACTGCAGTTATAATCTCACATTCTTTCTTGTTTTTAAGTTAATATTTTCTTATTATAATTTTTGAAAGAAATGTATTACATAATAATTTATATTTAATAAAGTGTACCCATTTCAAGGGTGTAGTTTGACAAACATATGTAGTCATGTAACTGTCACCACAGTCAAATTATAAAATCTTTCCATGACCCAAAACATTGTATCCTGTGACTTTGAAATCACTTTTTCTTCTTCCCCTGTGTTCAAGACCTATCTGCTTTTTGCCACCATAGATTAGATTTAAATTTTCCAGAATGTCACATAAATGAAATCAAATGGTATGGGCTATTTGTTTGTGGTTTCTTCCTTTCACCAGAATGCCTTTGATATTAATCTGTGTTATGTGTAAACCAAAAGTTATTTTCCTTTTTATTGCTATGGTATATTCCACTGTTTGCTTATTCATTCACCAGTTGAAGGACATTTGGGATGTTTTCAGATTTTGGCTATTGTGAATAATGCTGCTACGAACATTCATATGCAGGTTTTTGTTTAGATTTATTTTTATTTCTCTTGGTTACATGCCGAGGAGTGAAATTTTGGATCATATGGTAAGCATATGTTTAACTTTGTAGGAAACTATCAAATTGTTTCCCAGTGTATGCACCATTTTGCAATTAAACCAGCAATCATGAGAATTCCAAGTTGTTCCATATTTTCATCAATACTTCCTGCCATCATTCTTGTTCATTTTAATCATTCTGTTGTGAATATAGTGATGTCTTTTGTGATTTTAATTGGCATTCCCTATTGACTAATGACACTGAATTTCATTTCTGCTCTTATTGGCCGTTAGTATACATGTTTTTTGTTGAGTGTGCAAATTAGTGTGTGTCTATGTGTGGTTTTTAGTTGAGTTGATTACCTTTTATATTCAGTTGGAGATGTAGTCCATATATTCTGAATAACAATCTTTTTTAGATATATGTATTGTAAATATTTTTCCCTGTCTATAGTTAGTCTTTTCATTTTCTTAATGATGAGGAATGACTGATTTATGTAGGTATTTGTCTGCTACAAACATGTCTAGGTGAAGTGATTAATGTTGCTTTTCAACCTGCTTGTGTGCTAAAAGACTCAAAAAGTTAAGACTCTTAAATTTTAGAGTAATAAATTTTAATTGAGTGACATTTTCAGGAACTTATGAAAACAGTCAAGAATCCAAAGGTAATATTAATATTTTTTATTTGACATAATGAACTAAATCTTCCTTGTTAAAATTGTAGAATCAGAGTATATATCTAGAGTACCATCCTAATGCAATTATTTATTATACTGTTTGTTTAGACATTTCTTTTAAAATTAAAGAGGTATGTTGATTTCATATTTTAGGTATAAAGACTTTTGTGTGTGTGTTCAGGGAGTCTGAATTCTATGCATTAATACAATCTAAAAATACAGATTATTGGTAGTGGTTGTTTAGTCGCTAAGTCATGTCCAACTCTTGCAATCCCATGGAGTGTAGCCTGCTGAACTACTCTGTCCATAGGATTTTCCAGGCAAAAATACTGGAGTGGGTTGTCAGTTCCTTCTCCAGGAGATTTTCCTGACCCAGGGACTGAACCTGGGTCTCCTGCATTGCAGGCAGATTCTTTACCAAAAGAGCTACAAAGGAAGCCCAAGGGATCTATTTCAGTTACTTAACATTTGAAATAATATATGATACTAATAATGTGTTTTTAATGGACAGATTATGGGTACATATATAAAGAAAGAAGTATTGCAGGGTCAAATGTGTTTCCACTAATAAATCCATGCAGATATAAGAAGAAGAGTACCTCTTAACTGCACTCACTGTGAGACCTATGGAACTAATGGAAAGGATCAATTTATCAAGAAAAAGTAAAAAGACACACATTTCAGACACATCATGGTAAAAAACATTAATTTTAAAGATGCATTTTTAAGAAACATATACCCAACTATTAAAAATAAAATTGCTTTGCCAAAAACGTTAAACTACCCTCAGACTTTTCTTCTGTAATACTAAATATAGGAAGACAACTGTTTGATATCTATATATTTCAAGGCACTGAGAAAACTGTAACAGATGTGGAATCTGCTGCACTTGAAAGGTACAACTTGATCTGGCTTTCAAGTTAAGTGAGAAACACAGGGTTGGCCTTTTGTGTAAAACCAAATATTTAGAAGATTCTTGCAATATTAAATAAGAGAGGCCATGGGCCAGTGAAAGTATGATTAACCATTCTGCTAATCTGGGCATGTCAAAATTTGAGGGCCTGGGTTCAATCCCTGATCTGGGAACTAAGATCCTGCAAGCCATGCAGAGTGGCAGAAAAAGAAAGGAATAAAGAAAAAGAAAACCAATGTTCTAGACAATCTTATGGAAAAAGGGATGTGAATCAATTATTTTAAAACTAGTCAAATTGCCATTCAAATTATGAAAGCAAAGGCAAGACTAGAAACTATGCCTCTCAAGTTCCTATCTTAGAAAAAAAAATTTGAATAATACTCAGGATTACTAAGAAAGAAAATGAAATTCAAGTATATGTGTAAGAAAATTGGTACCAAGTACTGACAGTATACATAGTGAAGTTTAACATAGACTGATACTAGAATATTTATTGTAAATATGATTGCTAAACCCAGTGCAAAACAAAACTAGACAAAGGAAACAATAGTAATTTTATAACAAAAATCTGGACTTAAACTTTAGATTATTAGCAAAACTAGAAACAGTAAAGAGGGGAAACAGAAGTGAGTTAATTTCATTTTTTCATAGAGCACACACTTAAACATAATTTCATTTTACACTGTGATAAATAAAGAAATACATGCTAAGGACTGGTAACTGCTAACAACAATTAAAGTGAATAGACTATTTTCTAAACCACTGAAGATGATGAAAGCACACAAAAGACCAAGGACTTATCAGGAAACAGAACACTCATGGAAGAAACAAAATAACAACAAAAGTAAAATGAGATGAAAGACATATGACAGAAAATAGAAACAGTTTAAAATTCCATTTGAAAGTTGTTGACCTACCCAACTAACTGTCAGTCTCTTTGATTCCTGCAAACACAATTCACCTGTCACACAGAGCCTAAAAATACATCAAACTCTCTCAGATGGAACATCCTGGACAACAAGATGTGAGGAGAAATGCAGTGATTTTTCTTTGTAAACCAATTATATACACTATACAAGAGATGGACCTAAAACAAAGTGATAGATTGAACATAAAATGCAAAAAATAAAAAACAAAGGCAAAATGTGTATGTCATATCCCACTAAGGCTATATTATTAGAGAAAAAGTTAGGAAAAACTTAAGATAATGTCATGTGTTATCTTCATCTTGTACCCTTCAGGTAGGTCTTATGTGTGAGGAAGAGACACTTAGGTTGCAGATGACCTACTTGAAATCTGTATGGCAAGAAGATATGACTTCACTAAAAATATTTTGAAAAAAATAGGCTGGATATATTTTGGAATTGCAAAAAGTTGGTGCATTGCAAAGTTGGATCTAAAGAACATCTAAGATCAGAGGAAAAGAGGCCAAAGGACAGTAATAGGTAATGCATTCTCTGCCTCCTCTAGCTGGCTCCTAGTTAAACCAAACTACCTATGGCTACAGCAATAATCCAGGCAAGCTTTGACAGAGAAAAGGAAAGAGAAGACCTGTAAAACAATATGAAGTAAAAAACATCATTTATGATTTATTTTTGCCAAGTTTTTTTTTTGGGGGGGGGAGGTCCGGGGTTTTCTTATTGTTGTTTGCTTGTTTTAACCCAAATCTAATGAGCAAAAAGACTTATCTTCAAGTTTAGAATAAAGGAACAATTTATATGATACCAAGAGAAAGCAATCAGATAAATTCAGAATATGGGAGATTATATGAAGTAAATGGTCTGATTTCTTTGAATGTCATGTCATGAAAGTCAATAATATAGGTTCAGTTCAGTTCAGTTCAGTTCAGTCGCTCAGTCGTGTCTGACTATTTGCGACCCCATGAATCGCAGCATGCCAGGCCTCCCTGTCCATCACCAGCTCCCGGAGTTCACTCAGACTCACGTCCATCGAGTCCGTGATGCCATCCAGCCATCTCATCCTCTGTCGTCCCCTTCTCCTCCTGCCCCCAATCCCTCCCAGCATCAGAGTCTTTTCCAATGAGTCAACTCTTTGCATGAGCGGGACAAAGTACTGGAGTTTCAGCTTCAGCATCATTCCCTCCAAGATATAGAATAACCAAATGCAATGAGTGAAACTTGATTGGATTCTGGTTTGGAAAAATATATTAAAGATATTTAGGGTACAGTGAAAAACCAATACAATAATGTAAAGTAATTAGCTTCCAATAAAAATAAATAAATGTATATTAAAAAAGATATTTAGGGTACAGTGGTAAAGTTTTTAAAAATATTATATACTCCAAGGTATTCAGAAGTTGTCTGTTTTCTTAGGGTAATAACTGTTTCTGTTATGTAGAAAGGGCTTCCCTGATAGCTTAGTTGGTAAAGAATATGCCTGCAATGCAGGAGACCTGGGTTTGATCCCTGGGTTGGGAAGATCCCCTGGAGAAGGGAAAGGTTACCCCCTCCAGTATTCTGGCCTGGAGAATTCCATGGACTGTATAGTCCTTGGGGTCACAAAACGTCAGATGTGACTGAACGCCTTCAAATATTTTTAATTTTAGAATAGGCATGCTGAAGTCTTAGAGATGAAGAGTCATATTTAATTCTAAGTGGCTCAAGAAAAGACAAACACATACACACACAAACATTCATGCACAGCTGAACCTTGAAAAGCACGATTTTGAACTGTGTGGGTCCACTTATAAACACAGATATTTTTCAGTAGTAAATATACAGTACTACAGTCTGTAGTTAGTTGATTCCATGGATGCAGAGGAACTGTTAATAGAAGGTTGACTATAAATGGTACTTGGAATAACCTCCACATTGTTCAAGGGTCAACTGTATATGCATGTCTAGATCAATGAAATGTGGCAAAATGTTACCAGTTGTTGAATAGCTATGATGAATTATGACGGAATCATTCCAGTAGTGCCTGCTTGATTAAAAATGTAGACTTTCCTTGAAACGTTATGCTATTTTGTGATACTCTGGCATCATGGCATTCTAGAATTATACTTTTAAAAAATCAGTGTAATTTTGAAGGAAAAAAGAAGCATGTAAGTTGCAAAGCACTTTAGTTAAGGGTAAGATGGAGGGTACTGGACAAGGAAACACAAGAGTTAAAACCAGGGGCTAGAATGTCATACAGAGAAGGCAATGGCACCCCCAATTCAGTACTCTTGCCTGGGAAATCCTGTGGACGGAGGAGCCTGGTGGGCTTCAGTCCATAGGGTCACTAAGAGTCGGACACGACTGAGCGATTTCACTTTGACTTTTCACTTTGATGCATTGCAGAAGGAAATGGTAATCCACTCCAGTGTTCTTGCCTGGAGAATTGTAGGGACGGGGGAGCCTGGTGGGCTGCCATCTATGGGGTCACACAGAGTCAGACACGACTGAAGTGACTCAGCAGCAGCAGCAGCAGAATGTCACAAATATACCTTCTGTCACACATGCCACTTTAGCTTATAAAAATGAGGCAAGTTTATGTTTTTATTTTTATTTAATTTTTATTTTGTAAAGATTCATCTGCTTTTCTTATTTATTTATAACTGAAGGAAATTGATACCTGAATCTCAATTCCTGAATATCTCACAGCCATTATACTTATATTCTAAAGTATATGGACCTGTTCCCAAATTGGCAATGGTTAGTACAACTCTTCCTGGTCTGCTAGACAGTGCACAAAATTAATCAGGCTTGTTTATTGTTTATTGCACAGAAGGTCTATCCATCGCTAAAAGCACCTCCAAACATGGAATAGGAACTTTAAGAAAGTGATGTTTCCTAACTGCATCTTACACCTACAATTTCCTTGCAAGTGGAATGCACCATTTCCTGGATGGACAAGCATTTATTTTACTGCTACTAAAGTGGTTGATTTATGGATGACTTTTAAGGAGTAAATTTAAGTGGCTGTCTGTAAAATATATCCTCTGAAAATACAAATTTATTATCACAAACCTGATCTCATCTCTGTTCTGTTAGAGATAGAAGTAGAACCTGCTATTCTTCAATTTTCATGTTCCTCAGAGAAAGTCCTAGATATATTTTTACAATTATCATTTTTTAATTTAAGGGTTTTTTTTATGTTTAAGTCCCATATTAATCCTTTAATTTTCATTTTTATAACCTACTATTACCTTGCAAAAAGAGACCCAATTTTTAAAGCAAACTTCATATATATATATGTATATAAAATAATTTTTTGTGACTTTTTAAAATATTATGTTTTTGAGAATCTAACCTCTACTCTAGATTTTTAATCTTTGCTTTTTGGTATTTGTTATCAACTTTGTACCTTTAGGAACCCAATCTTCACTACCCATTTTTACTTGGAAGTGAGATCACTGGCCTGATTGCTGTCTCCCCCTTTTTCTCTCCACCAGGTCGCCTTTACCTCCTTCCTTCCCCTTTCTTCTCTATCCAACTCTATGAATCTCTTTGTGTGTTCTGGGCTGTGGAGAACACTTAGGGAAATGATTATTGCCTGGATCTGTCTCTGTCCTTTTGATTCTCACTTTTATCCTCCTGGCCACCTCTGTCTCCTTCCTCCTTCTTTTCTCTGTGTAACTCCATGAACATCTCTGAGGGATCCAGACTGTGGAGAGCATATAGGGAAGTGATTACTGGATAGCTTGCTCTCGCCCCTTTTGATTACCCCTCTTCTCCTCCTGGACATCTCTATCACCCTCTTCCCTCTTCTCTTCTCCATGTAACTCTGTGTACCTCTCTGGGTGTCCCTCACTGTGGAGAAACTATACATGATTAACCTAGATGTTTTATCATAGGTGCTGTATAGATAGAGAAGTCTTGAGGCTACTGTAAGAATAAGACTGAAAACCAGAGGAAGGAGGCTTAAGTCCAAATCCTGAGAACACCAGAGAATTCCTGAATCCAGGGAACATTAATCAATATGAGTTCATCAAATGCTTCCATACCTACACTGAAACTAAGCACTACCCAAGGGCCAACAAGTTCCAGAGCAAGACATAACACACAAATTTTCCAGCAACACAGGGACATAGCACTGAGCTTCAATATACAGGCTGCCCAAAGTCACACCAAACCCACTGATACCTCAAAACTCATTACTGGACACTTCATTGCACTCCAGAGAAAAGAAATCCAGCTTCACCCACCAGAACATCAACAAAAGCTTCCCTAACGAGGAAACCTTGACAAGCCACCAGTCCAAACCAACCCACAGTGAGGAACCTCCACAATAAAGAGGAACCAAAAACTTCCAGAATACAGAAAGGCCACCCCAAACACAGCAGTATAAATAAAATGAAAAGGCAGAGAAATACCCAGCAGGTAAAGGAACAGGATAAATGTCCACCAAACATAACAAAAGAGGAAGAGATAAGGAATATACCTGATAACGAATTCAGAATAATGATAGTGAAAATGAACCAAAATCTTGAAAACAAATTGGAGTTACAGATATAGCCTAGAGACAAGGATTGAGAAGATGCAAGAAAGGTTTAACAGGGACCTAGAAGAAATAAAAGTCAATATACAATGAATAATGCATTAAAGAGATCAAAAACACTCTGGAGGGAATCTACAGTAGAATAACAGAGGCAGAAGATAGGATAAGTGAGGTAGAAGATAGAATGGTAGAAATAAATGAATCAGAGAGGAAAAAAGAAAATAGAATTAAAAGAAATGAGGACAACCTCAGAGACCTCTGGGACAATGTTAAATGCCCCAACATTCAAATCATAGGAGTCCCAGAAGAAGAAGAAGACAAAGAGGAAGACCATTAGAAAATACTTGAGGAGATAATAGTTGAAAACTTCCCTAAAATGGGGAAGGAAATAGTCACTCAGGTCCAAGAAACCCAGAGAGTCCCAAACAGGATAAACCCAAGGAGAAACACCCCAAGACACATATTAATCAAATTAAAAAAATCAAACACAAAGAACAAATATTAAGAGCAGCAAGGAAAAAATTACAAATAACACACAAGGGGATTCACATAAGGATAACAGCTGATCTTTCAATAGAAACTCTTCAGGCCAGAAAGGAATGGCAGGGCATAATTAAAGTGATGAAAGAAAATAACCTACAGCCCAGATTACTGTACCCAGCAAGGGTCTCACTCAAATATGAAGGAGAAAATCAAAAGCTTTACAGACAAGCAAAAACTGAGAGAATTCAGCACCACCAAACCAGGTCTCCAACAAATGCTAAAGGATCTTCTCTAGACAGGAAACACAGAAAGGGTGTATAAATTCAAACCCAAAACAATAAAGTACATGACAATGGGATCAAACGTATCAATAATTACTTTAAATGTAAATGGTTTGAATGCCCCAACCAAAAGACAAAGGCTGGCTGAATGGATAAAAAAACAAGAGCCATATACATACATACATACATACATATATATATATATATATATATATATATATATATATATATATATATATGCTGTCTACAAGAGATCCACCTCGAAACAAGGGACACATGCAGACTGAAATTGAAGGGCTGGAAAAACATATTCCATGCAAATAGAGACCAAAAGAAAGCAGGAGTAGCAATACTCATATCAGATAAAATAGAATTTAAGAAAAAAAGGTGTGAAAAGAGACAAAGATGGACACTACATAATGATCAAAGGATCAATCCAAGAAGATGTAACAATCATAAATATATATGCACCAAACATAGGAGCCCCACAATATGTAAGACAAATGCTCACAAGTATAAAAGGGGAAATGAACAATAACACAATAACAGTGGGAGACTTTAATACCCCACTCATACCTATGGATAGATCAACTAAACAGAAAATTAACAAGGAAACACAATCTTTAAATGATACATAGACCAGTTAGACCTAATTGATATCTATAGGAAACTTCACCGCATTTTCTCAAGTTCTCATGGAACCTTCTCCAGGATAGATCACATCCTGGGCCATAAATCTAGCCTTGGCAAATTCAAAAAAAGCTGAAATCATTCCAAGCATCTTTTCTGACCACAATGCAGTAAGATTATTTGTCAATTACAGGAGAAAAACTATTAAAAATTCCAACATATGGAGGCTGAACAACACGCTTCTGAATAACCAACAAATCACAGAAGAAATCAAAAAAGAAATCAAAATATGCATAGAAAAGTAATGAAACTGAAAACGCAATAACCCAAAACCTATGGGACACTGCAAGCAGTGCTAAGGGGAAGGTTCATAGCAATAGAGGCAAAACCAATACGGTATTGTAAAGTAAAATAAAGTAAAAATAAAAATTAAAAAAAGAAGAAATAAGAAAAAATTCAAATAAATAACCTAACTCTACACCTAAAGCAATTAGAAAAGGAAGAAATGAAGAACCCCAGGGTTAGTAGAAGGAAAGAAATCTTTAAAAATAGGGTAAAAATAAATGCAAAAGATACAAAACAGACTATAGCAAAAATCAACAAAGCCAATAACTGGTTTTTTGAGAAGATAAATAAAATCGACAAACCTTTAGCCAGACTCATCAAGAAACAAAGGGAGACAAATCAAATCAACAAAATTAGAAATGAAAATGGAGAGATCACAACAGACAACACAAAAATACAGAGGATCATAAGGGACTATTATCAGAAACTATATGCAAATAAAATGGACAACTTGAAAGAAATGGACAAATTCTTAGAAAAGTACAACTTTCCAAAACTGAACCAATAAGAAATATAAAATCTTAACAGACCCATCACAAGCACAGAAATGGAATCTGTAATCAGAAATCTTCCAGCAAACAAAAGCCCAGGACTAGATGGCTTCACAGCTGAATTCTACCAAAAATTTAGAGAAGAGCTAACACCTATCCTACTCAAACTCTTTCAGAAAATCGCAGAGGAAGGTAAACTTCCAAACTCATTCTATGAGACCACCATCACCTTATACAAAAATCAAAAAAAGATGCCACAAAAAAAGAAAACTACAAGCCAATATCACTGATAAACATAGATGCAAAAATCCATATCCACAATCCTAGCAAACAGAATCCAACAACATATTAAAAAGATCATACATCATGACCAAGTGGGCTTTACCCCAGGAATACAAGGATTCTTTAATATCTGCAAATCAATGTAATACACCACATTAACAAATTGAAAGATAAAACCATATGATTATCTCAATAGATGCAGTGAAAGCCTTTGACAAAATTCAACATCCATTTATGATGAAAACCCTCCAGAAAGCAGGCATAGAAGGAACACACCTCAACGTAGTAAAAGCTATATATGACAAACCCACAGCAAGCCTTATCCTCAATGATGAAAAATTGAAAGCATTTCCTCTAAAGTCAGGAACAGGACAAGGGTGCCCAATTTCACCACTACTATTCAACATAGCTTTGGAAGTTTTAGCCACAGCAGTCAGAGAAGAAAAAGGAATAAAAGGAATCCATTTTGTAAAAGAAGAAGTAAAATTCTCACTGTTTGCAGATGACATGATCTTCTACATAGAAAACCCTAAGGACTCCACCAGAAAAATTACTAGAGCTAATCAATGCATATAGTAAAGGAGTGAGTGACATCAACATCACTCAGTCGTGTCCGACTATTTGCAACCCCACAGGGTGTAGCCTATCACGGTCCTCTGTCCATGGGATTTTCCAAGCAAGAGTACTGGAGTGGGTTGTCATTTCCTTCTCCAGAGGATCTTCCAAACCCAGGGACTGAACCTGGGTCTTCTGCATTGTAGGCAGACAGTTTACCGTTTGAGCCACCAGGGAAGTCTAGGTTCAGTAAAGGTGCAGGATATAAAGTCAACACACAGAAATCCCTTGCATTCCTATACATTAACAATGAGCAAACAGAAAGAGAAATCAAGGAAACAATTCCATTCACCATTGCAATGAAAAGAATAAAATCCTTAGGAATATATCTACCTAAAGAAACAAAAGACGTATATATAGAAAACTATAAAACACTGGTGAAAGAAATCAAAGAGGATACAAATAGCTGGAGAAATGTACCGTGTTCATGGATCAGAAGAATCAATATAGTCAAATAAGCATACTACCCAAAGCAATCTATAGATTCAATTCAATCCCTATCAAGCTACCAATGGTATTTTTCAGAGAACTAGAACAAATAGTTTCACAATTTGTATGGAAATACAAAAAAACTTGGATACCCAGAGCAATCTTGAGAAAGAAGAATGGAACTGCAAGAATCAACCTGCCTGACTTCAGGCTCTACTACAAAGCCACAGTCAAGTCAGTATGGTACTGGCACAAAGACAGAAATATAGATCAATGGAACAAAATAGAAAGCCCAGAGATAAATCCACACACCTATGGACACCTTATCTTTGACAAAGGAGGCAATAATATACAATGGAGAAAAGACAATCTCTTTAACAAGTGGTGCTGGGAAAACTGGTCAACCACTTGTAAAAGAATGAAACTAGAACACTTTCTAACACCATAAACATAAATAAACTCAAAATGGATTAAAGATCTAAATGTAAGACCAGAATCTATAAAAGTCCTAGAGGAAAAGATAGGCAAAACACTCTCAGACATAAACCATAGCAGGATCCTCTATGACCCACCTCCTAGAATATTGGAAATAAAAGCAAAAATAAATAAATGAGACCTTATCAAAATTAAAAGCTTCTGCACAGCAAAGGAAACTTTTAGGTGAAAAAACAGCCTTCAGAATGCGAGAAAATAATAGCAAATGAAACAATGGACAAAAAATTAATGTCAAAAATATACAAGCTACCACTGCAGCTCAATTCCAGAAAAAATAAATGACCCAATAAAAAAGTGGGCCAAAGTACTTAACAGACATTTCTCCAAAGAAGACATACAGAATGGATGGGAAAAGATGGCGGAGGAATAGGACGGGAAGACCACTTTCTCCCTCACAAATTCCTCAAAAGAACATTTCAATGCCAAGCAAACTCCACAAAACAACTTCTGTAGGCTGGCAGAGGACATCAGGCAACCAGAAAAGCAGACCATTGCCTTCAAAAACAGATTTTTAATCTTTGCTCTTAGGTTTTTGTTGTCAATTTTGTACATTTAAAAACCCAAACTTCACTACCCCAGTTTACCTGAGAGCGAGATTACTGGCTTGACCACTCTCTCCTCCTCTGGACTCTCCTTTTTCTCCACCAGGTGGCCTCTGTCTCTTTTCTCCCCCATCTCTTCTCTATCCAACTCTGTGAATCTCTGTGTGTTCCAGACGGTGGAGAACACCTAAGGAACTGGTTACTGACAGGATTTGTCTCTCTCCTACTCATTCTTATCTCTTATCCTCCTGGTCACCTCTGTCTACTTCCTCCCTCTCCTCTTCCCGGTATAACTCTGTAAATACCTCTGAGCAGTCCAGACTATAGAGCACACATAAGGAAGTGACTACTGGCTAGCTTGCTCTCTTCTCTTTTGATCTCACGGCATCTCATTCCAGTTACCTCTAACTACCCCCTCCATCTTCTCTTCTCCTTGTAACTCAGTGAACCTCTCTGAGTGTCCCTCAATGTGGAGAAACTTTTCATCTTTAACCTAGATGTTTTATCATTGGTGCTGTATAGATGGAGAAGTCTAGAGGCTACTGTAAAAATAAAACTGAAAACCAGAAGCAGGAGGCTTAAATCCAAAGCCTGAAAACATTAGAGAACTCTTGAATTCAGGGAACATTAAGCAATAGGAGCCCATCAAATGCCTTCATACCTACACCGAAACCAAGCTCCACCCAAGGGCCAACAAGTTCCAAAACAAGACATACCACCCAAATTCTCCAGCAACACAGGAACACTCCCCTGAGCTTCAATATACAGGCAGCTCAAAATTATCCCAAAACCTTTGATGTCTCATAACCCATTACGGGTCACTTCACTGCACTCCAGAGAGAAGAAACCCAGCTCCACCCACCAAAACTCCAACACAAGCCTCCCTAACCAGGAAACCTTGACAAGCCACTGATAGAACCCCACCCAAAGTGAGGAAGCTCCATAATAAAGAGAACTCCACAAATTACCAGAATATAAAAAGGCCACCCCAAACGCAGCAATATAACCAAGATGAAGAGACAGAGGAATACTCAGCAGGTAAAGGAACAGGAGAGTTGCCCAAAAGAAAACAGACAAAAGAGGAAGAAGTAGGGAATCTACCGGAGAAGGAATTCCGAATATTGATAGTGAAAATGATCCAAAATCTTGAAATCAAAATGGAATCACAGATAAATAGCCTAGAGACAAGGATTGAGAAGATGCAAGAAAGGTTTAACAAGGACCTAGAAGAAATAAAAAAGAGTCAAAATATAATGAATAACGCAATAAATGAGATCAGAAACACTCTGGAGGCAACAAATAGTATAATAACGGAGGCAGAAGATAGGATTAGTGAAATAGAAGATAGAATGGTAGAAATAAATGAATCAGAGAGGAAACAAGAAAAAAGAATTAAAAGAAATGAGGACAATCTCAGAGACCTCCAGGACAATATGAAACGCTCCAACATTCGAATTATAGGAGTCCCAGAAGAAGAAGACAGAAAGAAAGACCATGAGAAAATCCTTGAGGAGATAATAGTTGAAAACTTCCCTAAAATGGGGAAGGAAATAATCACCCAAGTCCAAGAAACCCAGAGAGTTCCAAATAGGATAAACCCAAGGCGAAACAACCCAAGACACATATTAATCAAATTAACAAAGATCAAACACAAAGAACAAATATTAAAAGCAGCAAGGGAAAAACAACAAATAACACACAAGGGGATTCCCATAAGGATAACAGCTGATCTTTCAATAGAAACTCTTCAGGCCAGGAGGGAATGGCAAGACATACTTAAAGTGATGAAAGACAATAACCTACAGCCCAGATTACTGTACCCAGCAAGGATCTCATTCAAATATGAAGGAGAAATCAAAAGCTTTACAGACAAGCAAAAGCTAAGAGAATTCAGCACCACCAAACCAGCTCTCCAACAAATTCTAAAGGATATTGTCTAGACAGGAAACACGAAAAGGGTGTATAAACCCGAACCCAAAACAATAAAGTAAATGTTAACGGGATCATACTTATCAATAATTACCTTAAACGTAAATGGGTTGAGCGCCCCAACCAAAAGACAAAGACTGGCAGAATGGATACAAAAACAAGACCCCTCTATATGCTGCTTACAAGAGACCCACCTCAAAACAAGGGACACATACAGACTGAAAGTGAAGGGCTGGAAAAAGATATACCAGCAAATAGAGACCAAAAGAAAGCAGGAGTGGCAATACTCATATCCAATAAAATAGACTTTAAAACAAAGGCTGTGAAAAGAGACAAAGAAGGCCACTACATAATGATCAAAGGAACAATTCAAGAGGAAGATATAACAATTATAAATATATATGCACCCAATATAGGAGCACCGCAATATGTAAGACAAATGCTAACAAGTATGAAAGGGGAAATCAACAATAACACAATAATAGTGGGAGACTTTAATACCCCACTCACACCTATGGACAGATCAACTAAACAGAAAATTAACAAAGAAACGCAAACTTTAAACGATACATTAGATCAGTTAGACCTAATTGATAGCTACAGGACATTTCACCCCAAAACAATGAATTTCACCTTTTTTTCAAGTGCTCATGGAACCTTCTCCAGGATAGATCACATCCTGGGCCATAAATCTAAACTTGATAAATTCAAAAAAATCGAAATCATTCCAAGCATCTTTTCTGACCATAATGCATTAAGATTAGATCTCAATTACAGGAGAAAAACTATTAAAAATTCCAACATATGGAGGTTGAACAACACACTTCTGAATAACCAACAGATCACAGAAGAAATCAAAAAAGAAATCAGAATATGCATAGAAACTAATGAAAATGAAAACACAACAACCCAAAACCTGTGGGACACTATAAAAGCAGTGCTAAGAGGAAAGTTCATAGCACTACAGGCATACCTCAAGAAACAAGAAAAAAAGTCAAATAAATAACCTAACTCTACAACTAAAGCAACTAGAAAAGGAAGAAATGGAGAACCCCAGAGTTAGTAGAAGGAAAGAAATCTTAAAAATTAGGGCAGAAATAAATGCAAAAGAAACAAAAGAGACCATAGCAAAAATCAACAAAGCCAAAAGCTGGTTCTTTGAAAGGATAAATAAAGTTGACAAACCATTAGCCAGACTCATCAAGAAGCAAAGAGAGAAAAATCAAATCAATAAGATTAGAAATGAAAATGGAGAGATCACAACAGACAACACAGAAATACAAAGGATCATAAGAGACTACTATCAGCAGTTGTATGCCAATAAAATGGACAACGTGGAAGAAATGGACAAATTCTTAGAAAAGTACAATTTTCCAAAACTGAACCAGGAAGAAATAGAAAATCTTAACAGACACATCACAAGCATGGAAATTAAAACTGTAATCAGAAATCTTCCAGCAAACAAAAGCCCAGGTCCAGACGGCTTCACAACTGAATTCTACCAAAAATTTCGAGAAGAGTTAACACTTATCCTCCTCAAACTCTTCCAGAAAATTGCAGAGGAAGGTAAACTTCCAAACTCATTCTATGAGGCCACCATCACCCTAATACCAAAACCTGACAAAGATGTCACAAAAAAAGAAAACTACAGGCCAATATCACTGATGAGCATAGATGCAAAAATCCTCAACAAAATTCTAGCAATCAGAATCCAACAACACATTAAAAAGATCATACACCATGACGAAGTGGGCTTTATCCCAGGGATGCAAGGATTCTTCAATATCCGCAAATCAATCAATGTAATTCACCACATTAACAAATTGAAAAATAAAAACCATATGATTATCTCAATAGATGCAGAGAAGGCCTTTGACAAAATTCAACATCCATTTATGATAAAAACTCTCCAGAAAGCAGGAATAGAAGGAACATACCTCAATATAATAAAAGCTATATATGACAAACCCACAGCAAACATTATCCTCAATGGTGAAAAACTGAAAGCATTTCCTCTAGTCAGGAACAAGACAAGGGTGTCCACTTTCACCGCTACTATTCAACATAGTTCTGGAAGTTTTGGCCACAGCCATTATAGCGGAAAAAGAAATAAAAGGAATCCAAATTGGAAAAGAAGAAGTAAAACTCTCACTGTTTGCAGATGACATGATCCTCTACATAGAAAACCCTAAAGACTCCACCAGAAAATTACTAGAGCTCATCAATGAATATAGTAAAGTTGCAGGATATAAAATCAACACACAGAAATCCCTTGCATTCCTATACACGAATAATGAGAAAGTAGAAAAAGAAGTTAAGGAAACAATTCCATTCACCATTGCAACGAAAAGAATAAAATACTTAGGAATATATCTTCCTAAAGAAACTAAAGACCTATATATAGAAAACTATAAAACACTGATGAAAGAAATCAAAGAGGATGCTAATAGATGGAGAAATATACCATGTTCATGGATCAGAAGAATCAATATAGTGAAAATGAGTATACTACCCAAAGCAATTTACAAATTCAATGCAATCCCTATCAAGCTACCAGCCACATTTTTCACAGAACTAGAACAAATAATTTCAAGATTTGTATGGAAATACAAAAAACCTCGAATAGCCAAAGCAATCTTGAGAAAGAAGAATGGAACTGGAGGAATCAACTTGCCTGACTTCAGGCTCTACTACAAAGCCACAGTCATCAAGACAGTATGGTACTGGCACAAAGACAGACATATAGATCAATGGAACAAAATAGAAAGCCCAGAGATAAATCCACACACATATAGACACCTTATCTTTGACAAAGGAGGCAAGAACATACAATGGAGTAAAGACAATCTCTTTAACAAGTGGTGCTGGGAAAATTGGTCAACCACTTGTAAAAGAATGAAACTAGATCACTTTCTAACACCACACACAAAAATAAACTCAAAATGGATTAAAGATCTAAATGTAAGATCAGAAACTATAAAAGTCCTAGAGGAGAACATAGGCAAAACACTCTCAGACATAAATCACAGCAGGATCCTCTATGATCCACCTCCCAGAATTCTGGAAATAAAAGCAAAAATAAACAAATGGGATCTAATTAAAATTAAAAGCTTCTGCACAACAAAGGAAAATATAAGCAAGGTGAAAAGACAGCCTTCTGAATGGGAGAAAATAATAGCAAATGAAGCAACTGACAAACAACTAATCTCAAAAATATACAAGCAACTTATGCAGCTCAATTCCAGAAAAATAAACGACCCAATCAAAAAATGGGCCAAAGAACTAAATAGACATTTCTCCAAAGAAGACATACAGATGGCTAACAAACACATGAAAAGATGCTCAACATCACTCATTATTAGAGAAATGGAAATCAAAACCACAATGAGGTACCACTTCACACCAGTCAGAATGGCTGCGATCCAAAAATCTGCAAGCAATAAATGCTGGAGAGGGTGTGGAGAAAAGGGAACCCTCCTACACTGTTGGTGGGAATGCAAACTAGTACAGCCACTATGGAGAACAGTGTGGAGACTCCTTAAAAAACTGGAAATAGAACTGCCATGCGACCCAGCAATCCCACTGCTGGGCATACACACCAAGGAAACCAGAATTGAAAGAGACACATGTACCCCAATGTTCATCGCAGCACTGTTTATAATAGCCAGGACATGGAAACAACCTAGATGTCCATCAGCAGATGAATGGATAAGCATGCTGTGGTACATATACACAATGGAGTATTACTCAGCCGTTAAAAAGAATTCATTTGAATCAGTTCTGATGAGATGGATGAAACTGGAGCTAATTATACAGAGTGAAGTAAGCCAGAAAGAAAAACACCAATACAGTATATAACACATATATATGGAATTTAGGAAGATGGCAATGACGACCCTGTATGCAAGACAGGAAAAAAGACACAGATGTGTATAACGGACTTTTGGACTCAGAGGGAGAGGGAGAGGGTGGGATGATTTGGGAGAATGGGGATTCTAACATGTATACTATCATGTAAGAATTGAATCGCCAGTCTATGTCTGACGCAGGATACAGCATGCTTGGAGCTGGTGCATGGGGATGACCCAGAGAGATGTTGTGGGGAGGGAGGTGGGAGGGGGGTTCATGTTTGGGAATGCATGTAAGAATTAAAGATTTTAAAATTTAAAAAATAAAAAACTAAAAAAAAAAACAAAGAAGACATACAGATGGCTAACAAACACATGAAAAGATGCTCAACATCACTCATTATTAGAGAAATACAAATCAAAACCTCAATGAGGTACCATTTCATGCCAGTCAGAATGGCTGTGATCCAAAAGTCTACAAGCAATAAATGCTGGAGAGGGTGTGGAGAAAAGGGAACCCTCTTGCACTGTTGGTGGGAATGTAAACTAGTACAGCCACTATGGAGAACTGTGTGGAGACTCCTTAAAAAACTGGAAATAGAACTGCCACGCGACCCAGCAATCCCACTGCTGGGCATACACACCGAGGAAACCAGAATTAAAAGAAACACGTGTACCCCAACATTCATCACAACACTGTTTATAATATCCAGGACATGGAAGCAACCTAGATGTCCATCAGCAGACAAATGGATAAGAAAGCTGTGGTACATATGGGATATTACTCAGACATTAAAAAAAAAAAATACATTGGAATCAGTTCTAATGAGGTGGATGAAACTGGAGCCTATTATACAGAGTGAAGTAAGCCAGAAAGAAAAAACACCAATACAGTATACTAATGCATATATATGGAATTTAGAAAGATGGTAATGATAACCCTCTATATGAGACAGTAAAAGGGACACAGATGTATAGAATGGTCTTTTGAAGTCTGTGAGAGAGGGTGAGGGTGGGATGATATGGGAGAATGGCATTGAAACATGTAAATTATCATATGTGAAACAAATTGCAAGTCCAGGTTCAATGCATGATACATGGTGCTTGGGGCTGGTGCACAGGAATGACCCAGAGGGATGGGATGGGGAGGGAAGAGGGAGTGGAGTTCAGGATGGGGAACACATGTACCCCCATGGCAGATTCATGTCAATGTATGGCAAAACCAATACAGTATTGTAAAGTAAAAAAAAAAAAAAAGTTAAAATAAATAAATGAAAGAAATGCAAGTTAAAAAAATGAAGGAAAATTATATTAGCAATTTTAATAAAGTTTTTTACTAACAAAACAATAAAGTTATCTTTCATTATTAAAAATAAATAAGAATAAAGTGTATTCAATATCAGTCAAGGTTCAATTTCCAATTTGAAGACTCTGCAGAAAACTATTAAAACTAATAAATGAATTCAGTAAATGTGCAGGATGCAAAATTAATATACAGAAATGTGTTGCATTTCTATACACTTAAACTATCAAAAAGAGAAATGAAGCAAATATCCCATTTACAATAGCATCAAAAAAATGCAATACCCAGAAATAAATATAACAAAGGAGGTAAAAGACTTGTACTTGGAAAACTATAAGACATGGAGGAAAGAAATTATCAACAATAAAGAAAGGTAGCCTAATGAATGGGAGAAAATGTTTGCAAACAATATATTCCATAAGCAGTTGATATCCAAAATACAAAATTTGTACAATTCAATATCAAAAAAGAAACAACCTGATTAAAAAATGGGCGGAGGACCTGATTAGACAGCTAGTTGAAGAAGACATATAGATGGCAAACAGGCACATTAAAATGTGCTTAACATCAGTAATCATCATGGAAATGCAAATAAAACCATGCTGAGATATCACCTCATACCTGTTAGAACAGCAGTTATCAAAAAGACAAGAAATAATGAGTGCTGGCAAGAATGTGTGGAAAAGGGAACTCTTATAAAAGGGAACATGAATTGGTACAACCACTGTGGAAAACAGTATGTAGATTCCTCAAAAAAAAAAAAAGAAAGAAAGAAAGAAAGAAAAAATGTAGAACTACCACACAGCCCAGCAATTCCACTTCTGGATACTTATCTAGAGAAAGTAAAAGCACTATCTAGAAAAGATATATGTACACCTACATTTACTGTGGGCTTCCCAGGTGGCTCAGTGTTAAAGAATCTGCCTGCCAGTGCAGGAAATATGGAAGACCAGGGTTCTGTCCCTGGGTGCAGAAGAGCCCCTGGAGAAGGAAATGACAACACACTCCAGTATTCTTGCCTGGGAAATCCCATGGACAGAGGAGCCTGTAGGGCTATTGTCCATGGGGTCACAAAAGAGTCAGACATGACTTAGTGACTAAACAACAACAAAAGTTTACTGCAACATGGTTTACAATTGCCACAATATGGAAGCAATCTCAGCGTCTATCAATTGATGAATGGATAAGAAGATATGGTATATGTGTGTGTGTGTGTGTGTGTGTGTGTGTGTGTGTATATATATATATATATATATATATATATAAAATTTTCAATGGAATACTATTTAGCTATAAAAGAATAAAATATTGCCACCCATGGCAACATGGTTGGACCTCAAGGATATTATACTAAGTGAAATAAGTCAGACAGTGAAAGAAAAATACTACATTATTTCACCAATGTGGGATGTAAAAAGAAAGCAAATGAACTATAACAAAACATAAATAGATTCATAGATGCAGAAAACAAACTCATGTTTGCTATAGGCAGGTGTAGTGATGGGAACTGTTGAAATAGGTGAAGAAGATAAGGTGCTATAAATTTAGTTACAAAATGAATAAGTCACACAGATGTAATGTACACATTGGTAATATAGTCAATAATATAACACATTTGTATGGTGACAGATAGTACCTGGACTTAATGATTATTTCATAATGTGTAAAAATATTGAATCACTGTGTTATACATCTGAAAGTAATAATATATGTCAAGTGTAAGTTAATAACAAGAAAAAGAAATTCCTAATCTGTTAGGGAAGTCAACGAAGTCCAGAGGTTCTCACATGGTTCTGAGGTATAAGAGAAAGGATTCCCAATTCTTTCTTGAAGGCCAGAGAGGTGAATTCTGTGTTTACATTTCTGGATCTCAGGCTTTGGACAAGTCCCATTCCTTCTTGGAGGCTCAATGCCTGCATATCTAAAATGGGAGAAATGTTTTGATATTACAATGGCTGAAATCATCACATGTGAAACGAATAACCAGTCCAGGTTCAATGCATGATACAGGGTGCTTGGGGCTGGTGCACTGGGATGACCCAGAGGGATGGGATCGGGAGGGAGGTGCGTTCAGGATGAGGAACACATGTACCCCCATGGCGGATTCATGTCAATGTATGGCAAAAAGCCAATGCAATAATGTAAAGTAAAAAATAAATAAATAAAACTGAGATAAAAATTAAAAATCATTAAAACAAAGAAAATTGAGATAATCAGTGAGCATACTCTAGAAATTTTAAAAGGCCCAGACAAGTACAGAATTACTACTATTATCATGGTTGTATCTGTGTGAAATTAAAGATTAGGGGAAATTTTCCAACTATATGAACCAGTCTCCTGACTTAACTTGAAAGCAAAGAATTAGAATTAAAAGTAAAATATTTGGATGACATAAGTTAGCAAAATTTTACTTTTTACAGTATACATTTTGTATTCAGTTATTCCTTTGGGCATTTCAACTCTGAGAAATCCTTCACTTTGTAAATCCCTACTCTAGAATAATTGTGTTTTATTTGGCCCTAATGCTCCATCCTGATCTCATTCTGCTGGTATGTACAATGTCAGTTGTCTGCCTAGTTTGTCATGTTATACAATATATTTTGGTTAGTCCTCAAACATTCTGCAATTTTTACCATCTATAAGCACTTGGCTTATAGAAAAATTTGGCTTAAAGCTCAACATTCAGAAAACAAAGATCATGGCATCCAGTCCCATCACTTCATGGGAAATAGATGGGGAAACAGTGGAAACAGTGTCAAGCTTTATTTTGGGGGGCTCCAAAATCACTGCAGATGATGACTGCAGCCATGAAATTAAAAGACTCTTCCTCCTTGGAAGAAAAGTTATGACCAACCTAGATAGCATATCCAAAAGCAGAGACATTATTTTGCCGACTAAGGTGCGTCTTTCTTTGGGATTGGAATAAAAACTGACATTTTCCAGTCCTGTGGCCACTGCTGAGTTTTCCAAATTTGCTGGCACATTTAGTGCAGCACTTCCACAGCATCATCTTTCAGGATTCGAAATAGCTCTACTGGAATTCCATCACCTCCACTATCCTTTGTTTGTAGTGATGCTTTCTAAGGCCCACTTGACTTCACATTCCAGGATGTCTGGCTCAAGATGAGTGATCACACCATCATGATTATCCAGGTCGTGAAGATCTTTTTTGTACAGTTTTTCTGTGTATTCCTGCCACCTCTTCTTAATATCTTCTGCTTCTGTTAGGTCCATGCCATTTCTGTCCTTTATCGAGCCCATCTTTGCATGAAATATTCCCTTGTTATCTCTAATTTTCTTGAAGAGATCTCTAGTCTTTCCCATTCTGTTCTTTTCCTCTATTTCTTTGCACTGATCCCTGAAGAAGGCTTTCTTATCTCTTCTTGCTATTCTTTGGAACTCTGCATTCAGATGCTTTTATCTTTCCTTTTCTCCTTTGCTTTTCACCTCTCTTCCTTTCAGAGCTATTTGTAAGGCCTCCCCAGAGAGCCATTTTGCTTTTTTGCATTTCTTTTCCATGGGGATGGTCTTGATCCCTGTCTCCTGTACAATGTCACAAACCTCATTCCATAGTTCATCAGGCACTCTATCTATCAGATCTAGGCCCTTAAATCTATTACTCACTTCCACTATATAATCATAAGGGATTTGATTTAGGTCATACCTGAATGGTCTAGTGGTTTTCCCTACTTTCTTCAATTGAGTCTGAATTTGGTAATAAGGAGTTCATGATCTGAGCCACAGTTAGCTCCTGGTCTTGTTTTTGTTGACTGTATAGAGCTTCTCCATCTTTGGTTGCAAAGAATATAATCAATATGATTTCGGTGTTGACCATCTGGTGATGTCCATGTGTAGAGTCTTCTCTTGTGTTGTTGGAAAAGGGTGTTTACTATGACCAGTGTATTTTCTTGGCAAAACTCTGTTAGTCTTTGCCCTGCTTCATTCTGTATTTTAAGGCCAAATTTGCCTGTTACTCCAGGTGTTTCTTGACTTCCTATTTTTGCATTCCAGTTCCCTATAATGAAAAGGACATTTTTTTTTTGGTGTTAGTTCTAAAAGGTCTTGTAGGTCTTCATAGAACCATTCAACTTCAGCTTCTTCAGCATTACTGGTTGGGGCATAGATTTGGATTACCATGATATTGAATGGTTTGCCTTGGAAATGAACAGAGATCATTCTGTCATTTTTGAGATTGCATCCAAGTACTGCATTTCAGACTCTTTTGTTGACCATGATGGCTACTCCATTTCTTCTGAGGGATTCCTGCCCACAGTAGTAGATATAATGGTCATCTGAGTTAAATTCACCCATTCCAGTCCATTTAGTTTGCTGATTCCTAGAATGTCGACTTTCACTCTTACCATCTCTTGTTTGACCACTTCCAATTTGCCTTGATTCATGGACCTGACATTCCAGGTTCCTATGCAATAGTGCTCTTTGCAGCATAAGACCTTGCTTCTATCACCAGTCACATCCACAGCTGGGTACTGTTTTTGCTTTGGCTCCATCCCTTCATTCTTTCTGGAGTTATTTCTCCACTGATCTTCAGTAGCATATTGGGCACCTACTGACCTGAGGAGTTCCTCTTTCAGTATCTTATCATTTTGCCTTTTCATACTGTTCATGGGGTTCTCAAAGCAAGCATACTGAAGTGGCTTGCCATTCCCTTTTCCAGTGGTCCACATTCTGTCAGACCTCTCCACCATGACCCACCCATCTTGGGTTGCCCCGTGGGCATGGCTTAGTTTCATTGGATTAGACAAGGCTGTGGTCCTAGTGTGATTAGATTGACTAGTTTTCTGTGAGTATGTTTTCAGTGTGTCGGCCCTCTGATGCCCTCTCGCAACATCTACTGTTTTACTTGGGTTTCTCTTACCTTCTACGTGGGCTATCTCCTCATGGCCACCCCCCCCCCCCAACCCCGACCTTGAACATGGAGTAGGTCCTCTCCAACCTCCTGAGTCTGCACAGCCACTGCTCCTTGGACCTGGAGTGGCTCCTCTTAGCTGCTGCCCCTGAACTTGGACACGGGGTGGCTCCTCCCGGAGGCCCCCCATGGCCTCGGAAACGGGTGGCTCCTCTCGGCGGTTGCCTCTGACCTCGGAGGCAGGGTGGCTCCTCCCGGCCACTGCTCCTGGCCTCGGATGCGGGGTGGCTCCTCCCAGCCCTGCTCCTCACCTCAGATGCGGGGTAGCTCTTCTCGGCTGCAGGCAATGCCAAAGAATGCTCAAACTACCGCACAATTGCACTCATCTCACATGCAAGTAAAGTAATGCTCAAAATTCTCCAAGCCAGGCTTCAGCAATACGTGAACCATGAACTTCCTGATGTTCAAGCTGGTTTTAGAAAAGGCAGAAGAACCAGTGATCAAATTGCCAAAATCTGCTGGATCATGGAAAAAGCAAGAGAGTTCCAGAAAAACATCTATTTCTGTTTTATTGACTATGCCAAAGCCTTTGACTGTGTGGATCACAATAAACTGTGGAAAATTCTGAAAAGCATGTCAATACCAGACCACCTGACCTGCCTCTTGAGAAACTGATATGCAGGTCAGGAGGCAACAGTTACAACTGGACATGGAACAACAGACTGGTTCCAAATAAGAAAAAGAGTACGTCAAGGCTGTATATTGTCACCCTGCTTATTTAACTTCTATGCAGAGTACATCATGAGAAACGCTGGACTGGAAGAAACACGAGCTGGAATCAAGATTGCCAGGAGAAATATCGATAACCTCAGATATGCAGATGACACCACCTTATGGCAGAAAGTGAAGAAGAACTAAAAAGCCTCTTGATGAAAGTGAAAGAGGAGAGTGAAAAAGTTGGCTTAAAGCTCAACATTTAGAAAATGAAGATCATGGCATCCAGTCCCATCACTTCATGGGAAATAGATGGGGAAACACTAGAAACAGTGTCAGACTTTATTGGGGGGGGGGCTCCAGAATCACTGCAGATGGTGACTGCATCCATGAAATTAAAAGACGCTTACTCCTTGGAAGAAAAGTTATGACCAACCTAGATAGCATATTCAAAAGCAGAGACATTACTTTGCCGACTAAGGTCCGTCTAGTCAAGGCTATGGTTTTTCCTGTGGTCATATATGGATGTTAGAGTTGGACTGTGAAGAAGGCTGAGCACCGAAGAATTGATGCTTTTGAACTGTGGTGTTGGAGAAAACTCTTGAGAGTCCCTTGGACTGCAAGGAGATCCAACCAGTCCATTCTGAAGGAGATCAGACCTGGGATTTCTTTGGAAGGAATGATGCTAAAGCTGAAACTCCAGTACTTTGGCCCCCTCATGCGAAGAGTTGACTCATTGGAAAATACTCTGATGCTGGGAGGGATTGGGGGCAGGAGGAGAAGGGGACGACAGAGGATGAAATGGCTGGATGGCATCACTGACTCGATGGACATGAGTCTGAGTGAACTCTAGGAGTTGATGATGGACAGGGAGGCCTGGCATGCTGCGATTCATGGGGTCGCAGAGTCGGACATGACTGAGCGACTCAACTTAACTGAACTGATAGGCACTTGATAAAGAATATATAATATATTTGGCTTTTATTTTCAATAAAATCCTTTTTGTCTCCCAAATTAGATTTTCACTCCTCAAAAGTTCCTTCTTAGTCCTCTCTCCAGTATCTCATCCTCACACATACATTTCTTTATTCATCCAATTAGCATTTGCTAAAGTTTCATTGTAAGGGCTTTTCTACCAATGCATGAGGCAAGTTAGATTCCTGAGTCAGGAAGATCCTCTCGAGAGGGAAAGGGCAACCCACTCCAGTAATCTGGCCTAGGAAATCCCATGGACAGAGGAACCTGGCAAGCTACAGACCATGGAATCATAAAAAGGTAGGACATGACTTAGCGACTGAACAATAACAACAAGCATTCATTGTAAGCTAAGATATTAAGCGAAATATTTAATTACCTCATTTAATCTGTGTAATAAATCATTTATGTAGGCACTGTCATTATCCCCTTTTTACAGTTGAAAAACTGAGGCTGCATTGAGAATGGAAAGAAACTTTCCCTCTACCCTTCTAAGGTCTTGGCTGAGATCCCACTGTACTAAAAGACAGAATAACAGAACAAAAAACAAACACAAACTTATTAACATGGATATCTCCTATATACATGGGAGAGATCCAGGAAAGTGGATCTGAGTGGCTCCTGAAGTGGCCCAAGTCACCATCTTAAATATCATCTCTAGCTAAAGACAAATGAAGATGTTGGGGGTGGAGAAGTCAATTATGGGAGATGACCAGGAAGAGCACAGTAGACAAGAGTAAGGCTGTTAAGCAGATAAAAGTACCTAGACATTTAGTCATCCGTCTCTTCCTGGTACAGTGTGGGAGACACGGGTACAAATGGAGATTTCACTTACAAATGTAAATGACCTTTACAAAAGGTAACTTCTACTCTTTTCAGCTTTTCACCTGTGTCTACTTCTTAAAAATAACCAGCTCAAAATAATCAATATGCCGAAGAGACATATTCTGGGGGGAACAATTCTGTTCTCCTTTAACCCCCTTCATCCAGTGCATTTTGGAAAGGCTAAAACAAAGTTTTAACGTTGTAACATTTTAACAAGTAACATTGTTGTCACTCAATGCATCATATTTTTTTTTATTAGTCCTTCACATACATTTTTCTCTTTCCATGGAAATTAATAACCATGTTATAGCTATTTTTGAGGGATATAAAAATTAATATTATAAAGATTTAAGTTTCGGATAAATGTTTGAAGTAGGACATTGAGCTTTTCATTTTTGATAAAGATAGGGCTACATTCTATTAAAATCCAAATGCTCTAGATGAACAGACATGTTTGCATTTTCTCCATTTTTACTTTACATTTCATTTCCTGGAAAAGGGGGAAAAAAGGTGAAAAAGAAAGAATGAACAACAAGTATATTTATATTTCCCTCATAATTTATTTACATAGCTGATGTTGAAGGATAAGGTAAAAAAACTAAGACTCTTTCTCCTCTAAAAATATATTAATAAAGTAGTAGTCCAATGTTATAAGATAAAAAAGGAAAAATTTAATATCAGATTGTTTTCTGCATATATTTGTGAATGAAGATGAAATATTGCTTGGAGAGTTGAAATTCTCAACATTGCTATATTCATACTTCTGATCATTAATTTCTGAAGAAGAGCATGCATAATTTGTGATACATTTTGCCTAAAGAAATTTCCCCCAAGCCCCATTGAGAAAACCCCAAATATAGCCAGATTCATCAAATAGGACCACCATTTTCCATTCAAACCTTTCCATGTTTTATTTTACAGTGATTCCTAAAGCAGTCTCTCAAATTCCAAAGCAGACTTAAAGTTCTTTGAACACTGGCATAAATTAATATTAATAGTCTAGTTAGAACTGAACATGGAACAACAGATTGGTTCCAAATAGGAAAAGTGATACGTCAAGGCTGTATATTGTCACCCTGCTTATTTAACTTATATGCAGAGTACATCATGAGAAATGCTGTGCTGGAAGAAGCACAAGCTGGAATCAAGATTTCCAGGAGAAATATCAATAACCTCAGATATGCAGATGACACCACCCTTATGGCAGAAACAAGAGGAACTAAAAAGCCTCTTGATGAAAGTGAAAGTGGAGAGTGAAAAAGTTGGCTTAAAGCTCAACATTCAGAAAGTGAAGATCATGGCATCTGGTCCCATCACTTCATGGGAAATAGATGAGGAAACAGTGGAAACAGTGCCTGACTTTATTTTTGGGGGCTCCAAAATCACTGCAAATGATGATTGCAGCCATGAAATTAAAAGATGCTTACTCCTTGGAAGGAAAGTTATGACCAACCCAGATAGTATATTTAAAAGCAGAGACATTACTTTGCCAACAAAGGTCCATCTAGTCAAGGCTATGGATTTTCCAGTGATCATGTATGGATGTGAGAGTTGGACTGTGAAGAAAGCTGAGCGCCGAAGAATTGATGCTTTTGAACTGTGGTGTTGGAGAAGACTCTTGAGAGTCCCTTGGACTGCAAGGAGATCCAACCAGTCCATTCTAAAGAAGATCGGTCCTGGGTGTTCTTTGGAAGGACTGATGCTAAAGCTGAAACTCCAATACTTTGGCCACCTCATGCAAAGAGTTGACTCACTGGGAAAAAAAAAAAAAAACAAACTCTGATGCTGGGAGAGATTGGGGGCAGGAGGAGAAGGGGACGGCAGGGGATGAGATGGCTGGATGGCATTACCGACTAGATGGACATGAGTTTGAGTGAACTCCGGGAGATGGTGATGGACAGGGAGGCCTGTCGTGCTGCAATTCATGCAGTCGCAAGGGGTCGGAGATGACTGAGCACCTGACCTGAACTGAACTGAAGCAAAATTTCACTTAGGCCACCTTTCTTTCCAAGTGTCTCTGACCTTCTTTGTGATGTTCATGTAAGTTCCTTGGTATTCTTGACTCTGTGCAAGATTGTTTAAGTAGGATGTAATGGAGAGGTCCCGGAACTCTGAGTCAAACCCATCAAAATCTGAATCTTGGCTCTGCTGCCTTGCAGAGCTGCAGTTTCCTGGTCTGTAGGGTAGAGATGGCAACATGTGCTTCACATAATAATGAGGACAAAATGAGATCATATATGTGAGGCTAGACAGCCAACAGCAGGGGGTTATATTAGATATAAATTGAGCATATATTTGAATTCAGCCATCATAAATCTAACTGAACTGACCGAATTTTCAATTTTTTTGGCTGCAGAGATTTACTTTGTTTCATGTCAGAGTTAAAAGAGATCTCAGAAGTCACCTTTCTTAACCCTTAATTGAAATATGTGTTCCGTCAACAATCTCCCAGACTGGTAGTAGACAATGATCTTCTAGGATGCCTCAGCTGTGAGGAAGCCACTGGCCTCTGAGGCATTCCACTCCACTGTTTAATAGCTCCTCTTATAAACTATTCCTACTTCATTTATCTAGGCCAGGGCTTCCCAGGTCATTCTAGTAGTAAAGAACCTGCCTGCTGATGTAGGAGACATAAGAGATGAGGGTTCGATCCCTGGGCTAGGAAGATCTCCTGGAGAAGGCAATGACAATCCACTCAAGTATTCTTGCCTGGATAATTCCATGGACAGAAGAGCCTGGCAGCTGTATGGTCCATATGGTGGCAAAGAGTTGGACACTACTGAAGCAACTTAGCATGCACATATACATCAGGCATTATTTATGAAAAGTTAAGACAGACAACCTTTGCTCTTCTGGAGTTCAAAGCTTTATGAGGATGACATATAAACAGTTACACAGTGTGATGAAAGTTGGGATGGTCTGGCATAGCGGACTGTGTACATGCAGAGGAGGCCACAAGCATAGTCTCGAGTGTGGGTTGGGTGGTGAGAAAAGCCTCGTTAGAGTAGAGATTTGAAGGATGAGTAAGTTCTCCTTGGGAAGAACCAGGGAGGGGATGCTCTATCCCAGGCATTGAAGCAATGGGAACCAAGACAAGAAGTGAGAGAGAAGATGGCTTGTGTGGAAAACTGCAGGTATGACTAGAAACTGAATGTGAGTTGCATGGTAAGGGCTAAGACTTACAGGTGCCTGGTCATGAAGAGGAAAGTTTGGTGAACTAAGTTGAGGCTTTATCTTGAGGGCACTGGGTATTTCAAGCTAGAGTATTTCAAGAAGAAGAGTAGAGTGGTTAGGTTTATGAAGCATGTAGGCAAGAAATGGTACAAAATTTAGTTTCAACTACAATTAAATTAAATCTGGCTTTGAATATCTCCTCCTCTTTGCCAGGATGGGAGGATTTTAATATTGCTCATGTTTTAGGAATTCTCATTCTTTTGGCTAAAATGTATAGATTCTTCATCTGTGTTTTTTTTTTTTTTAAGTTATTGTGAAGCTATTGTTTCAGGGTGAATTCAGGGTGACATTTTTACTTTTTAAAATTATTATTATGCTCATAATATCAGACTGTGCCTCACTAATTAATACTGAATTAAGTTTTATAGGCAACTGTAGATCTACAGAGTTCAAAATCTATTAGGAAAAAAAAAAAACACTTAAGTTTCCAGAAAGAAAGAATTTCACCTGTTGTTGACTTTGGATCTCCATGCATATGAACTGTATGTTATTTAACATCCTGTATAATTTACTGTGGAGTGTGCTACACAAGAGCAAATGGAAAGAATCGTGTGCTGGTCTCTCCAAAAGGCTCACACTCCCTCTCCCAGGTCAAAGGGCTATGATCTCAATGCCAGACTCTCACCAGGCACACACTCCACAAAGAAAGTATGTGTATGTGTCTTCCAGGTATTCTCTAACTTCAAGTTTTGAACCTAGTGAACATAGGGACAAGACTGTACTTAGCCAAAGAAGCTGTGGGGAAGGAAAACTAATTTCCCTCTACCATGTAGGTTCTTCTCTGAGACCCCCTGTAATACAAATAAAAATTAACAGGAGAAAAAATAAATAGGATTTTAATAATATGGATATCCCCCTGTATATATGACCTAGGAAAGCTGAAAAACTCCTCAAAATGGTCCAAGCCACCACATTGGGTATTGTCTTCATGTAAAGAGAAAAGAAAGAGGTCGGGGGTGAGGGAGTCAGTTATGCAAGGCGACCAGGAAGAGCACAGTGAAAAAGGGAAGGTTGTTGTGTAGATCTGGGTGGCTGCCTTCTCCATTGATAAGTTTATAGAGATTAGAGTCTTCCTGAACTTCCTAGGATGTAGAGAGAGAGCTTACAAATGGAGATATAGATGTAAACATCTCTTACAAAAGTGTAACTTCTTGGTTTTCACAGCTTCTCCTGTGTCTACAGCTTCTCAAAATAGCCTGCCCCAAATAGTCCTTATACCAAAGAGGCGTATTTTGGGGTATCAACTTCTGCTCCCCTTTAAAGCAAACACCCAAACACAAAGAATTTCATTGTCTCCTTTTGTTGGGAGGAAAAGTATATATTGTTCCCTAATATGGAGCAGAATTTTATACCCCTAAATTTGCCAGTTTGGCAGGTGGATTATTTTGTGCTGACAGCAGTTAAGATGCAGCAAACTCAGGCAAAGTTTTCCCTTAACTGTCTGAAAGAATTAAGATGAGAGAGCCAGTACCAGGAAGAGACCTATTACTGGAGAAAACTTTTGGCATCAGAAAGATTTACCTGCACCTCATCACCAACATTTATTTACCAAACTTTTGGTCTTCTCAACTCCCTGTGAATTGTTTTCCTCTGTTTTGAAACCCCAGACCCCTCTCCCTTTGCCCTTAGTTTCAAATGGCTTATAAACCTTAATGGCCTGGTTGCCTTGAGTCTTCATGTTTTTTGTGGGTCTCCTATATATAATATATATAATTAAGTTAATTTGATTCCTGTTAATCTGTCAATTCAATTATTAGATCAGAGAAGGAAAAAATGTCCACCCCTACACCCCACTCTTAAAAAAAGTACATCATCAATAATTTTAACAAAATACAAGACAAAATCCTGAGAAATTATCTAGGCATGGTTATTTTGAAGAAAGTTCAGTATCATTTTCAAGAGCAGGATTGGTGTAATGTGTTTGGGGCAGACTGGAAGCTTTATAAAGTAATCAGGAAGTTCACTCGCTCCATTGTCTCAGTAACTATTTGCCACTCTGTGCCAAGCAGTGTTCTAGGTACTCGCAATACAGAAGTGAATAAGAGAGATACACATTCTTACTCTCATGCAGCTCACATTATTTTTCAGGATGAAAGCAAATAAAACAAATTAGTTAAACACATAGTAGGGCAGTTTGTGATAAGTTCTATGGACAAGGTGAAGCAGAGAAGGGAGACACTAAGCAAGGGAAAGGTGAACTTTGTTTAGGGCAGTCAGGAAAGGTCTCACAGAGAAAGTGGCATGTGAGGAAAGACCTTAAGATGAGAGGAAAATAAGCTGTGACAATATCAAAGTGGAGATAACCTCCCAGGCAGAGGGAAGAGCACACGTGTAAAAGCTTTGAAGTGAGGTGGGAGCGGGTCTTCTGGGCTTTTATGTTCTTCTTGCATGAGCCAATCTCTCTGTGTCTCTCTCTGTCTCTGTCTCTCTGTTTCTCTCCCTTTCTGCCCATACCACAAGCCTTAATGTTCTTGTTGTTGTTCAGTCCCTAAGTCATGCCCAACTCTTTATGACCCGATGGGCTGCAGTAGGCCATGCTTATCTGTCTATCACCAACTCCCGGAGCTTGCTCAAACTTATATCCACAGAGTCAGTGATGCCATACAACCATCTCATCTTCTGTCGTCCCCTTCTCCTCATGCCTTTAATCTTTCCTGGTATCAGGGCCTTTTCCAATGAGTCAGTTCTTTGCATCAGGTGGCCAAAGTATTGGAGCTTCAGCTTCAGCCTCAGTCTTTCCAATGAATATTCAGGGTTGATGTCCTTTAGCATAGACTGGTTTTCTCCAACACTACAGCTTGAAAGCATGAATTTTTCAGTGCTCAACCTTCTTTACGGTACAACTCCCACATCTGTACATGACTACTTAAGAAAACATAGGTTTGACTATATGGACATGTGTCAGCAAAGTGATATCTCTGCTTTTTAAAATGCTGTCTAGATTTGTCATAGCTCCCCTTCCAAGGAGAAAGCAAATTTAAATTTCATGGCTGCAGCCACCATCTACAGTGATTTGGAGCCCAAGAAAATAAAATCTGTCACTGTTTCCACTTTTTTCCCCATCTATTTGCCATGAAGTTATGGGACCAGATGCCATGATCTTAGTTTTTTGAATGTTGCAGTTTAAAACAACTTTTTAACACTCTCTTCTTTCACCTACATCAAGAGTCTCTTTAGTTCCTCTTCACTTTCTGCCATTAGAGTGATATCATTTGCATAACTGAGGTTGTTGATATTTCTCTTGGCAGTCTGGATTGCCTTAATAGTTATTACTTAATAGTAAAGTGTGTGCAAATCTGCCTTATTTTGCTTCTTCAGTAGGGTCTTAAATATTCTTTGTCTTTTGTTTTTTTCATACAAATTTTATAATCAGATTGCCAATTTTCTTGAAGAGCCTTATTGGGATTTTAATTGGTATTTAATAAAACATATCATCTTTTCCATGAACATGGTACATGTCTCCAATTATTTAGCCCTTCTTACTAATGTACTCCAAAGCCATTTTACAATTTTTTTCTATACAAGTCTTGTTTATGCTTTGATAGATTTATTCTGAGGAACTTTCTATTTTGTTGATGTTATGGAACACATCTTTAAAACTATATGTTCTAATTCTGCTTCAAGTATATAGCAGTGTAATTGAGTATAACATAGTAACTATGAGCTTGGTTACTGGAAGTAACTTACTTAGGTTTGAATCCTGGCTCTGGCACTGTTATTGTGTATATTTGTTTTAATTACTATAATTCTCTGTGCCTCAGTTTCCTAAAGTTTTAAATAAGAATATCTTGTTGGGTTGTTGTGAGTATTAAAGTTAGCTAATATAATTATAGTGCTTATGATATAACCTGACTCAGAATAAACATTATGGAAATGCATATAGTTCTTGTTAAAATTACATATTGATTTTACATAGTGTCTCCATACTAAATTCACATTATTTCTCATAATTTGAGGTAATTTTTGCTGTCCTTTGTACATGTAAACTGTATAATTTATAAATACTGACAGTTCTGTTTCTTCCTCTTAATTCTTGCACTGGTGATTACTGTCTTCCTGTACTGACTGGACCCTACAGTACGTGTTAGAATAAAAGTGCTGAGAGTGAAACTCTTTGTCCCTTTCTAGATTTTAAGGAGAATGCTTCAGATGTTACATCATTAATAATAATAGAGTCTTAATGATAACCTTTTTTTTTTTTTAGATTAGGCTGGTTCTTTTCCACCTCTCTGGATGCTATAGAAGACCCATCCTTGTCTTTATGGAAAATTAGAATAGAATGGGTCAGTTCAACTATAAGAATCTGTTACTCTGGGACTTCCCTGGTGATCCAGTTGGTTAGGACTTCGTGCTTTAACTGCCAAAGGCTCAGGTTTAATCCCTTGTGGGGTACATGTGTCTCTTTCTTTGGAGAAATGTCTATTTAGTTCTTTGGCCCATTTTTTGATTAGGTTGTTTATTTTTCTGGAATTGAGCTGCATAAGTTGCTTGTATATTTTTGAAATTAGTTGTTTGTCAGTTGCTTCATTTGCTATTATTTTCTCCCATTCAGAAAGCTGTCTTTTCACCTTACTTATAGTTTCCTTTGTTGTGCAGAAGCTTTTAATTTTAATTAGATCCCATTTGTTTATTTTTGCTTTTATTTCCAGTATTCTGGGAGGTGGATCATAGAAGATCCTGCTGTGATTTATGCCAGAGAGTGTTTTGCCTATGTTCTCCTCTAGGAGTTTTATAGTTTTTGGTCTTACATTTAGATATTTAATCGATTTTGAGTTTATTTTTGTGTGTGGTGTTAGAAAGTGATCTAGTTTCATTCTTTTACAAGTGGTTAACCAGTTTCCCAGCACCACTTGTTAAAGAGATTGCCTTCACTCCATTGTGTATTCTTGCCTTCTTCATTGCAGCACTGTTTATAATAGCCAGGACATGGAAACAACCTAGATGTCCATCATCAGATGAATGGATAAGAAAGCTGTGGTACATATACATAATGGGATATTACTCAGCCATTAAAAAGAATACAGTTGAATCAGTTCTAATGGGATGGATGAAACTGGAGCCGATTATACAGAGTGAAGTAAGCCAGAAAGAAAAACACCTATACAGTATACTAACACATATATATGGAATTTAGAAAGATGGTAATGATAACCCTGTATGTGAGACAGCAAAAGAGACACAGATGTATAGAATGGACTTTTGGATTCTGTGGGGGAGGGAGAGGGTGAGATGATTTGGGAGAATGGCACTCAAACATATATACTATCATGTAAGAAATGAATCGGCAGTCTATGTTTGATACAGGATACAGGATGCTTGGGGCTGGTGCACAGGGATGATCCAGAGAGATGATAAGGCGTGGGAGGGGGGTTCAGGATTGGGAACTCATGTACACCCATGGCGGATTCATGTCAGTATATGGCAAAACCAATACAGTACTGTAAAGTAAAATAAAGTAAAAATAAAAATTTTTTAAAAAAGTCCCTTGTGGGGAACTAAGATCCTGCAAGCCATGCCATTAAAAAAAAAAAAAAAAAAGAAGAAGAAGAAGAAAAAGAAAGAAACTGTTATTCAGTGTTTTCATGAAGTGTGATGTAAACTGTTTAGATAATTTCTTAATTATTAATCTAGCTGCTATAACAGATAATTAAACCCTCAATTCAGTTCAGTTCAGTTCAGTCACTCAGTCATGTCCAACTCTTTGGGACCCCATGAATCGCAGCACGCCAGGCCTCCGTGTCCATCACCAACTCCTGGAGTTCACTCAGACTCACATCCATCGAGTCAGTGATGCCATCCAGACATCTCATCTGCTGTCGTCCCCTTCTCCTCTTGCCCCCAATCCCTCCCAGCATCAGAGTCTTTTCCAATGAGTCAACTCTTCGCATGAGGTGGCCAAAGTACTGGAGTTTCAGCTTTAGCATCATTCCTTCCAAAGAAATCCCAGGGTTGATCTCCTTCAGAATGGACTGGTTGGATCTCCTTGCAGTTCAAGGGACTCTCAAGAGTCTTTTCCAACACCACAGTTCAAAAGCATCAATTCTTCGGTGCTCAGCCTTCTTCATAGTCCAACTCTCAAATCCATACATGACCAGAGGAAAAACCACAGCCTTGACTAGGTGGACCTTAGTCGGCAAAGTAATGTCTCTGCTTTTGAATATGCTATTTAGGTTGGTCATAACTTTTCTTCCAAGGAGTAAACATCTTTTAACTTCATGGCTGCAGTCACCATCTAGAGCTTCAAAGTAACAAAACCAGAGTAACGCAATTTTTAGACGTGTGCAACAAGGTTCAGTTAGTGGAGACAGCAGAAGGTTCTTATTACATCGCAGGTTTTCACAAGGCTCCTGTGCAGGTTTTAACTGAGAATGCACTTGGAGGGACTCAGTGAGGTTGCATTATGAATTAATAATGTTCTTGGGGGATCAAGTATTTCACTACATTTCTGTGTAAACTAACAACTCATAATAGTCGTTCTGCCCAGAACTAAATGCCATGCATGTAAAAATAAGATTGGGGAGCATCATTTTAAAGACAAGATTATACAAAGGAAATTGCTATCTTGCTTTCTTGAAATTTTACTTATCCAATTAGATTCTGAATTTTAACAACTGTTTACCTTTAAGAAAATAATGCAATTATGTTCAGAGCAGTTATTTTACCAGACAATAAACTATAGGAAACTAGAAAATTCTCTCTTGTGATTCACCAAAAATGGGGATGAGAACACATACTAAAGGGGAAATGAAAAGATAGGAGTTAATGTGTTAGAGGCTGCCAAGGGAGTCAAAAGAGCATTATATATCAAATCACATAGACGTGATTTTCTTTCTTTCTAAATCACTTTTCAATTCCCATTCCAAATGTTGCATGTCAATATTTTAGAGGATGCCATTTTAAAATTCATCAAAGTACATACATATGACACAGACCCAGTTAATCTGAAATCCACAAATTTCAAAGGCTCTGTGTCTTATCTTCAGAATGCTGGGTGAAGAAAGCAAAAAAAAAAGAAAAGAAAAGAAAGAAAGAAAAAGTCTTTTGAAAGCGTGGTTCTTTACATCAAGCACTCCAGGTTCAGCATTAGTAGAGGAGTGGTTTCGAGTTGTTTGCATATAAATTTTGAAAACTTATTTTGATATGAATTACAGTGGAAGATTAGAATTTTCAGTAGACACTCATTTGATGAATAAGTATTTATTGAGCACCCAAAGTGTTAGGCTCAGTCGAAAATCAGTCTAAGTTGATGTCTGGTAGAACTCACAGTAGATTGATATGGAATGATCAATCACAGAAATGATAACTAAACAAAAAATTCCAATGTAGTATAAATAATCATAAAAGTAAGCATTGACAGCCATCTGTATGTCTTCTTTGGAGAGATGTCTGTTTAGTTTTTTGGCCCATTTTCTGATTGGGTTTTTTATTTTTCTGGAATTGAGCTTCATAAGTTGCTTGTGTATTTTTGAGATTAATTCTTTGTCAGATGCTTCATTTGCTCTTATTTTTTCCTCTTCTGAAGGCTGTCTTTTCACTTTTCTTATAGTTTCCTTCATTGTGCAAAAGATTTTGTTTAATTATGCCCCATTTGTTTAGTTTTGCTTTTATTTCCATTACTCTGAGAGGTGAGTTTTAGAGGATCCTGCTGTGATTTATGTCAGAGAGTGTTTTGCCTATGTTTTCCTCTAGGAGTTTTATAGTTTCTGGTCTTACATTTAGATCTTTAATCCACTTTGAGTTTATTTTTATGTATGGGGTTAGAAAGTGTTCTAGTTTCATTCTTTTACAAATGGTTGATCAGTTTTCCCAGCACCACTTGTTAAAGAGTTTGTCTTTTCTCCTTTGTATATTCTTGCCTCCTTTGTCAAAGATAAGGTGTCCATAGGAGTCTGGGCTTTCTATTTTGTTCCATTAATCTATATTTCTGTCTTTGCACAAGTACCATACTGTCTTGATGACTGTAGCTTTGCAGTATAGGCTGAAGTCAGACAGGTTGATTCCTCCAAATCCATTCTTCTTTCTCAAGATTGCTTTGGCTAGTCAAGGTTTTTTTGTATTTCCATACAAATTGTGAAATTATTTGGCTAACAAACACATGAAAAGATGTTCACAATCACTCATTATCAGAGAAATGCAAATCAAAACCATAATGAGGTACCATCTCACACCAGTCAGAATGGCTGCTATCCAAAAATCTACAAACAATAAATTCTGGAGAGGGTGTGGAGAAAAGTGAAACCTCTTACACTGTTGGTTGGAATGGAAACTAGTACAGCCACTATGGAGAACAGTGTGGAGATTTCTTAAAAAAACTGGAAATCGAACTGCCATACAACCCAGTAATACCACTGCTGGGCATACACACCAAGGAAACCAAAATTGAAAGAAATACGTGTACATGGAAGCAACTTAGATATCCATCAGCAGACAAATGGATAAGAAAGCAGTGGTACATAAACACAATGGAATATTACTCAGCCATTAAAAAGAATACATTTGAATAAGTTCTAATGAGGTAGATGAAACTGGAGCCTATTATACAGAGTGAAGTAAGCCAGAAAGAAAAACACCAACACAGTATATTAATGCATATATATGGAATTTAGAAAGATGGTAGTCGCTCAGTCATGTCCGACTCTTTGCGACCCCATGGACTGTAGCCTACCAGGCTCCTCCCTCCATGGGATTCTCCAGGCAAGAGTACTGGAGTGGGTTGCCATTTCCTTCTCCAATCCCTATATGAAAGACAGCAAAAGAGACACAGATGTATAGAACAGTCTTTTGGACTCTGTGGGAGAAGGTGAGGGTGGGATGATCTGAGAGAATAGCATTGAAACATGTATATTATCATATGTGAAACAGATCACCAGTCCAGGTTCGATGCATGAGACAGGGTGCTCAGGGTTGGTGCACTGGGATGACCCTGAGGGATGGTATGCAGAGGGAGGTGGGAGGGGAGTCCAGGATGGGGAACACATGTAAACTCATGGCTGATTCATGTCAATGTATGGCAAAACCCACTACAATATTGTAAAATAATTAGCCTCCAGTTAAAATAAATTTTAAATTTTTAAAAAAGAAATAAAAATGTAAGCATTGAGATTTGTGAAAATATTTTAGGAGACACAACTACCTCTACCTGGAGTGTTTGGAATGGAGCCAGGGAAGGCTTAAGAGAAGTACTGGCTTTTGAACAGGAGATGGAAAGAACAGGAGATGGAAAGGCCAGCCCTAAGTGTGTGTTATCTGTGTAGTCACACATGACCACATGCATAGAGGGATCTCATGCATGATTTAAACTCCACTATTGCCATCTTGAATTTATTTTCGCATTTTCATTTTACATGGGACTTAAAAATTATCTGGGCTTCCCTTGTGGTCAGCTGGTAAAGAATCCGCCTGCAACATGAGACCTGGGTTTAATCCCTGGGTTGGGAAAATCCCCTGGAGACGGGAAAAGCTACCCACTCCAATATTCTGGCCTGGAGAATTCCATGGGCAGTCCATGGGATCGCAAAGAGTCAGACACGTTTGAGTGACTTTTACTTTCACTTTCAATTTTTTTAAAATTATCTAGTCAGTCCTGAAGAAGAAATGACATCGTTGTTACTGTTTTACTCACTAAGTCATATCTGATTATTTGCAACTCTATGGGCCGAAGCCCAAAAGGCTCCTCTATCCATAAGATTCTAGAGGCAAGAATACTGTAGAAGGTTGCCATTTCCTTCTACAGAAGATCTTCTTGACCCAGGGATTGAACCTGAGTCTCCTGCATTGGCAGCATCAGCAGAGGAAATGCCCACCAGAGCAAGAACCAGTTTTCCCCACAGCCAGTCCCTCCCATCAGGAAGCTTGCACAAGCCTCTTATCCTCATCCTTCAGAGGGCAGACAGAAGCAAGAACAATAATCCCACAGCCTCCAGAAAAAAAAAAAAAACACAATCACAAAAAGCTAACCAAAATGATCACATGAATCACAGCCTTCTTGTGGTGAAGGGGCATGTGTAACTCAATGAAGCTATGAGAAAGTGTGGGCTACTGGAGAAGGGAATGGCAAGTCACTCCAGTATTTTTGCCTTGAGAATTCCATGAACAGTATCAAAAAACAGAGCAAATGTGTGACTATAAAAAAAAAAAAAGTCCATGTATTGTCCATCCTAAAGGGGCTACCAGACTGGGATGGGAATAAGTGGCTCAGATTAAGAAAGAAAGAAAATAGTATAATACAGTAGATTGAATACTGAAATTAGATGGGTGAAAATATCAAGGCAAGTCAGAGAAAAGATTTTCCTGAATTTATTTTTCCCAAGGTGGAGTGGGCTGGAGATGGGGGTACTGAGGTACCTCACAGAAGAAGAAACAATTGAGTTAGGCCTTGAGAAATGCTTTACCTGTTTCACCAAATGAGAAGAAAGGCATTTTAGTCTAAGAAAACAACATATGCAAAGAGAGTATTCACTCACTGAACAAATATTTATTGATCACCTACTTCCTGCTGTGTTCTAGACATTCTTCCAGGTACTCAAGGATCCAGCAGGGAGTAAAATAAAACCCCTTCCCTGATAGAGCTTAGATTTCAGCATGGGAACTGGAAAATTCAACAAATAAGTGAATAAACTTACAATGTCTGAGGATAGTAAGTACTATGAAGAAAAATAAAGCAAGATGAGAGGGTAGAGATTGGGAAGGGGGCTTTTAAGACCTTGTTACTAAGGTGGTAACATTTGAGCAGAAGCACAAATGTATTAGAGAACATACAATGTAGAGGGAACAGCCAGCAAGTTCAGAGCCCTGAGGCAGAAATAGCATGAAGATCTATGACAATGTAGGTGCCAGTGTGAGTGGAGCTCAGTTAGGAAGAGAGAGGGTGGCAGGCAGTGATGGTGGAGATTAGACAGGGATCAGGCCACAAAGGGCCTTACAGGTCATCATAAGGACTTTGGGCTTTATTTGAAGTAAGATGGTTGCTATTAGAGAGTTAAGAACAATGGAAGAGCATTTCTAAGTTACACCATGAAAGGTGGCCTTGGCCACTGTGTGGATAACAGGCTGTCAAGGGAAGAGGACTGGAAGCAGACAAGAGATGGTGGAGATGACATTGTCCAGAGTGCTCACAGTGGAGGCATTGAGATATGGTTAAATTTGGGTATATGTTGAAAGGAGAGGCAGCAGAATCTGTTGCTGGATTAGACATGGGGTGTGCAAAAGGATACTTCCAAGGTTTGTGAATGGCATGAGAAAAATGGAAGAATGGAATTACCATTTACTCTGGGAATGTCTTATACACATTATGCTTAAGGAGGAGGGCTGACTTAGGTCATAAGAAATGGAGTTTAAAACGTGTAAATAAAGGAGGGGAAACACAGCTTCCCTTGTAGCTCAGCTGGTAGAGAATCAATCTGCAATGCAGGAGACCTGGGTTTGACTCCTGGGTTGGGAAGATCTCCTGGAGAAGGAAATGGAAACCCATTCCAGTATTCTTGCCTGGAGAATCCCATGGACACAGGAGCCTGGGGGCTACAGTCTGTGGGGTAGAAAGAGTCAGACACGACTTAGCAACTAAACCACCAGCCACCAAGTAAAGGAGGGAAAACATAGCTGAAAAGAGAAGTAGAAACAATCTCAAGTGGGTCCTATAGATTAGGAGAAGGAGTTGGAACATTACCCTCAGGATTTTTTTTTTTTTACCCTCAGGATTTTAAGTCTCAAAATAGCATAATAGATCTTTCAGTTCAGAAGAATTATTTTGACTGTCATGTAGAAGCTCTTGTGGAGAGGTGGTAGAGGGATCAATTAGGAGGACATAATAGTCCATGTGAGAGATGGTGAAACTGCTGGCAGTTGATTTAGAGAAAAAGGGATGGATTTGAGAGAAAATCATGAATTAATTTATACATGGAATATTTTGGAGCACCTGTTTTCTAGGCATCATTCGTGGGGCTTGATGATATATCAGTGAATAAAAAATAATAATTTAGCCCTCATGAGACTTCCATTGTAACGAGAGGAGGAAGACAATAAAATAAATAAGTAGTGTATGAAGGAGTTAAGATAGCAGGTTCTATGGAGAAAAATTAGCTGAGAAGGTTAGTGTAGGAGAGGGGTTGCTGTTCAAAGTCTGGAAATCACCACAGGCTTCACTGGACATGGAGCAAAAGACTGGTTCCAAATAGGAAAAGGAGTACATCAAGGCTGTATATTGTCACCCTGCTTATTTAACTTCTATGCAGAGTACATCATGAGAAATGCTGGGATGGATGAAGCACATGCTGGAATCAAGATTGCCAGGAGAAATATCAATAACCTCAGATATGCATATGACACCACCCTTATGGCAGAAAGTGAAGAAGAACTAAAGAGCCTCTTGATGAAAGTGAAAGAAGAGAGTGAAAACGTTGGCTTAAAGCTCAACATTCAGAAAACTAAGATCATGGCATCTTGTCCCATCACTTCATGGCAAATAGATGGGGAAACAGTGGAAACAGTGGCTGACTTTATCTTAGGGGGCTCCAAGAGTCGGACACGACTGAACGACTGAACTGAACTGTTCTGAAAATTACTGCAAATGATTATTACAGTCATGAAATTAAAAGATGCTTACTCCTTGGAAGGAAAGTTATGACCAACCTAGACAGCATATTCAAAAGCAGAGACATTACTTTACCAACAAAGGTCCATCTAGTCAAGGCTATGGATTTTCCAGTAGTCATGTATGGATGTGAGAGTTGGACTATAAAGAAAGTTGAGCACAGAAGAATTGATGCTTTTGAACTGTGGTGTTGGAGAAGACTCTTGAGAGTCCCTTGGACTGCAAGGAGATCCAACTAGTCCATCCTAAAGGAGATCAGTCCTGGGTGTTTATTGGAAGGACTGGTGTTGAAGCTGAAACTGCAATACTTTGGCCACCTGATGTGAAGAGCTGACTCATTTGAAAAGACCATGATGTTGGGAAAGATTGAAGGCAGGAGGAGAAGGGGACTACAGAGGATGAGATGGTTAGACGGCATCACCGACTCAATGGACATGAGTTTGGGTAAACTCCAGGAGTTGGTGATGGACAGGGAGGCCTGGCATGCTACAGTTCATGGGGTCACAGAGGTCGGACATGACTGAGCGATTGAACTAAACTGAACTCACTGAGAAAGTGATATTTGAATCAAGATCAAAGGCTTTCATTATGAATTTCTATAAATCCACTCATTCATTCCACAGATATTTGTTGAATATATACCGTGTCCCCAGATACCTTGTTAGGTGCTGTCATTCAGTAGAGCTTTATTTTTATATTTCCATAACCTCTGGAAGCATAAACACAAATTATAGCTTTGAAAGACCTTGGTAATATTTGCATTGTGACTGTCAGGGAGGGCTTTTTGGGATGTTCGAAAGCTCTCAGATATTCTTCTGGAAGGCCCTCAGAGAACAAATGCCACTACTGGAAGAGAAGTTGTAGGAATTCGGGGGAGGAATTACATTTGGCCCCTACAGTGAAGGACTCTCACAAATTAAATGAGGGTATAAACTGAAGTTTAATCTGATAATAGCGCTCTTTGAAAATGCCTGTATAATTAAAATAATGTAGGAAATGACTTTGTAAATTATCAAGCCACATCTCATCAGAGAGCCCTTCCCTGGCAACCATACCTAAAAATGCAGCATCCCACAAAGACAACTCTACCCCTCGCTGTCCTGCTTCATTTTTCTCTATTATCACTGATCACCTGCTGACATATGTTCTATCTCACTTGGTTATTTGGGTTTTTTGTTTGTTTGTTTCTCTCTTCAACCAGAATGTAAGCTTCTTGAGGTCAGGGATTTTTCTGATGTTCGCTGCTGAATTTTCTACATTTAGTACAATGCATAACACATACTATTAACTTTCATCCTTTAAACAAATGTAAATTGTTAAATAAATAGATAGTAAGCAGAAAGAAGAAGAGGAGGAGGGGGAGGAAGATCATGAAGATGATGTGATGAGCTCCTGACCTAGTGCCAGTTTGGCACTGGTAGCACATTATGTGAGGCATGTCTATACAGATCTTCTTTGGTCAGTTCGCATGTGTTTTCAAAATAACTGGTCAGGTAGAGTGGCCAGTCATTCCAGTTTCCCTGGACTGATTCCCCAGACCAAGGACTTTCAGTGCTAAAGCTGAGAAAGTTTTGGGCAGAACAGGAGGGTTGGTCATGGATATGGGTGCCATTTGAGAATGCAGATGTGACCAAGCTAGCACAACGTGGCCTTCATATTCCAGCACTTTTACTCATTCATCCTCTGAATTTAGCAATTCTTTCCCCACCATGAAGCCTCTATTTTCAACATCTAGAGAATGAGGATTGGAGATTAGCTGGTTTCTAATGGTCCTTCCAGCTCTAACAGTCTAGTTCTTATTGCCGTACATAAAAGCTGAAGCCTTTATAATGATCTACTACAATGACCTCAGCAACAGCTGGGCATGCTAGCCAACTGAAACCAAATACTTTATTTAATAATTGAAATAACATCTCTTGCCTCTGAGAAATGACACTTACATGTATTCCTAAATTTTATTCCAGAACATGTAACACCCAGTTCAGTTCAGTTCAGTTCAGTCACTCGGTCGTGTCTGACTCTTTGCGACCCCATGAATCGCACCATACCAGGCCTCCCTGTCCATCACCATCTCCCGGAATTCAACCAGACTCACGTCCATCGAGTCAGTGATGCCATCCAACCATCTCATCCTGGGTCGTCCCCTTCTCCTCCTGCCCCTAATCCCTCCCAGCATCAGAGTCTTTTCCAATGAGTCAACACTTTGCATGAGGTGTCCAAAGTACTGGAGTTTCAGCTTTAGCATCATGCCTTCCAAAGAAATCCCAGGGTTGATCCCCTTCAGAATGGACTGGTTGGATCTCCTTACAGTCCAAGGGACCCTCAGGAGTCTTCTCCAACACCACAGTCCAAAAACATCAATTCTTTGGTGCTCAGCCTTCTTCACAGTCCAACTCTCACATCCATGCATGACCAAAGGAGAAACAATAGCCTTGACTAGGCGGACCTTAGTCGGCAAAGTAATGTCTCTGCTTTTGAATATGCTATCTAGGTTGGTCATAACTTTTCTTCCAAGGAGCAAGCATCTTTTAATTTCATGGCTGCAGTCACCATCTGCAGTGAGTTTGGAGCCCCCAAAAACAAAGTCTGACACTGTTTCCACTGTTTCCCCATCTATTTCCCAGGAAGTGATGGGACAGGATGCCATGATCTTCATTTTCTGAATGTTGAGCTTTAAGCCAACCTTTTCGTTCTCCTCTTTCACTTTCATCAAGAGGCATTTTCCTTCCTCTTCACTTTCTGCCATAAGGGTGATGTCATCTGCATATCTGAGGTTATTGATATTTCTCCTGGCAATCTTGATTCCAGCTTGTGTTTCTTCCAGTCCAGCGTTTCTCATGATGTACTCTGCATAGAAGTTAAATAAGCAGGGTGACAGTATACAGCCTTGACGTACTCCTTTTCCTATTTGGAACCAGTCTGTTGTTCCATGTCCAGTTGTAACTGTTGCTTCCTGACCTGCATACAGACTTCTCAAGAGGCAGGTTAGGTGTTCTGGTATTCCCATCTCTTTCAGAATTTTCCACAGTTTATTGTGATCCACACAGTCAAAAGCTTTGGCATAGTCAATAAAGCAGAAATAGATGCTTTTCTAGAACACCCAAGGTTCATATTATTTTCCAAATTTGCATGATTTACAACATGTTGGAGCTGACATGAGGAAAGACTTCTTTCTGCCCCAGATCTTCACATATTTATCTTTTGTGTCTTAAAGTTTGTTGTGTGTGTCTGCTTAGTTGTGTCCAACTCTTTTGAAACTCCATGGTCTGAAGCCCACTATGCTCCTCTGTTCATAGGATTTCCCAGGCAAGAATACTGGAGAGAGGTTGCCATTTCCTTCTTAATGGGATCTTCCCAACCTTGAGATTAAACCTGCATCTCTGCGGCTCTTGCATTGGCAGGTGGTTTCTTTACCACTGCACCACCTGGGATGCCCCAAGTATTTATTTATTTGACTGCAGCAGCTCTTAATTGCAGCATGTGGGATTTAGTTCCCTGACCAGGGATCAAACCTGAGCTTCCTGCATTGGGAGTGTGGTGTCTCAACCACTGGGCTAACAAGGGAGTCCCTGAAAACTGTTAATAATGGTATAAAGTTTATAAGGGAAATACATTGTTGTGTATCATGACACACTCACATTCCCTCACTCAAAATGGAGTAGAAGTGACTGATATCACAATTTTTTTTTTCTCAGTATAGATCAGAGAGGAACAGGAAGAGAGAGGACTAAAAGGCCAAGAATAGGAAGAGGGCAAAGAGCTTACCTTTGAATCACAAAAATACTGTGGTGTTGCTGACTTAAAAAAAAATGCACAACATGAGATTTGCTACTCAAGTTTTACTGGGGCAAAATGTGGACAGTAGCCTAAGAGACAACATCTCAAATAACTCTGAGAAGCTGCTCCAAAGAGGTAGGGGGGAAGGTCAGTATATACGTGATTTTGGTCAAGGAGGAAGTACATGCAGTCAAGCGTGTGGTTTTTAGAAGGTTTCTGCTAGTCACAGGGCTTCCCTGATAGCTCAGTTGGTAAAGAATCTGCCTGCAATGCAGGAGACCCCAGTTCAATTCCTGGGTTGGGAAGATCCGCTAGAGAAGGGATAGGCTACCCACTCCAGTATTCTTGGTTTTCCTTTGTAGCTCAACTGGTAAAGAATCCACCTGCAATATTGGAGACCTGGGTTCTATCCCTGGGTTGGGAAGATCCTCTGGAGAAGGGAAAGGCTACCCACCCTAGTATCCTAGCCTGGAGAATTCCATGGACTGTATAGTCCGTGGAGTCACAAAGAGTCAGACATGACTGAGTGACTATCACTTCACTTCACTTCAGTTCTGCTAGTCACAGGGAGTGGTCTTCACCAAGAAGGATCTTAATACTTTTATCTGTGAGGAGATATATGAATTGGGCTCATAAAATTGGCTCCTAAAAATATCTAACTGTCTGAAGACCTGTCTTGCCAGATTTTCCCAGAGCAGAGTACCTGTTTTCTGATCTCCACCATGAACTCCTTTCAGGGGTTGTTGAAAATCAACAGCTGCATCAGCACATGATTTAATCTTTGTAGAGATAGAGGGCAACTGCCAATTTGTAATTGACAGTATCAAACTACCACTTTGTCCAGAAAATCCTTAAGGACCATGTGTCTCCAAATCCTTGTCATCCCCTCAGAACTGGGTGTCTAGATTAGTCAAATAGTATATTTGCAGTAACATTCTTCTATCTTATGCTCCTTATGTTTTTGCTTCACCCTCTCCAGACGAATTTACTACTTCAGCACTGATGACACATATATTTATATGACCTACAATCCTCATGTGTTCTCTTAACTCTAATCAATTCCCAGATCGTTCACATCAAATTTGGGCTCTTACATAACTGCAGGTAATATTAGATGTCAGAATAGAGATAAAGTATTTGCCGTGGGTGGTAAATTTCCAATGAAAATGTCAATGTTTATTTATCTTTCTTTTTTGCCTGTTCTTAGTCTAACTTCTCCACGTACTTCGCCATAATCAATTGTACCTCTCTTTACCTTTCTTTCCTTGCAGTCTGTCTGGGTTTTGCCTTGATACCTCTTATTATCAACATTTTCTCCCTTCAGGATCAAATTGCATTGGATAAGGTGATGCGAGTAAGAAAGAGCCCACCTGCCAATGCCAGAGACATAAGAGACATGGGTTCAATCCCTGGATCAGGAAGATCCCCTTGAGGAAGAAGTGGCAACCCACTCCAGGACTCTCGCCTGGAGAATTCCATGGATAAATGAGCCTGGAGGGCTCTGGTCTATAAAGGTCACAGAGAGTCAGACATGACTGAGCAACTAACACACATAGACTTCTTAAATAATCCTAGTCTTAGGTTTTCAACCACTATTTGGAGATATGTTTTGGATACCATCATTCAATATTCCCTCATTTTTCAAATGTATTAGTTTTATTTTTTTTTTTTTTTTTTTTTTTTTTTTTTTTTTTTTTTTTTGATGTCATTTTGATTTTATTTATTTTTTTTTTAATTTTAAAATCTTTAATTCTTACATGCGTTCCCAAACATGACCCCCCCTCCCACCTCCCTCCCCACAACATCTCTCTGGGTCATCCCCATGTACCAGCCCCAAGCAGGCTGCACCCTACGTCAGACATGGACTGGCGATTCAATTCTTACATGATAGTATACATGTTAGAATTCCCATTCTCCCAAATCATCCCACCCTCTCCCTCTCCCTCTGAGACCAAAAGTCCGTTATACCCATCTGTGTCTTTTTTCCTGACTTGCATACAGGGTCGTCATTGCCATCTTCCTAAATTCCATATATATGTGTTAGTATACTGTATTGGTGTTTTTCTTTCTGGCTTACTTCACTCTTATGTTGGCAGACTATATATAACTAATGTTAACTATATCCACATATTCATAGAATTTCTCAGTTTTGAAAGTGCCTCGGAGACCATTTATTCCCTATTCCATATTTGATGCTTGAATCCCTTTTGGTCTGTGCTTGAAAATCTTGACTCATAGGAGCTCAACACTTTGGGAAGCAGCTCATTGTAACACTGGACAGCTCCATCTATTAGAAATATCTGCCTTAATTCTGAATGACATCTGTCTCCTAAGATGGATAGCCATGAACATTAGCTCTATCCAGAGCAAACCTCTCTTGTCCATGTAATAGCCCTTTAGAGTTGAAAAGAACAATGTCATTGTGTCCTATCTAAATCTTATCTTCTCCAAATTAGACAGTTCTATTCCTTCCCAAGTTCCTCATATGACCCGGTCACATGTCCCTTCACCAGTTTTCTTCTCTGATGGTCTTGCTGGTTATGGCATGTATTGCACAGATGCCTCCTAGAGCTGATGGAGAACACTTATAGTATTACCTACTTCATGGCACAAATTTTGCTTCTACCACCTAAACTTCTAGTAATCTCGTTTGAACTTCATACTACACTAGTGATTCTCAAACAGTTGTCTCTGGACTGGCAGCCTAAAGATCAGCTTCACCTGGGAGCTTGCTAGAATATGAATTTTCAGACTGGACCCCAAACCTATTGAATCAGAGAAGGGGGAAGCCAGCAGAGTATTTTGCCAAGCCCTTCTGGTGATTTTAACGAATGCTCAGGTTTGAAAAATACCGCACTCTTGACTCATAATCACCACCCTAAATGACTCTTCTGTGTGCTGCTTCTACATCAAACCTCTGATATATTTGGCTTGTGTTTCTGTAATTCTACTGCATGTCTTTAGATCCATTTCATTGCCTCATTTTGCCAGATGGATTCTATTCTAGGAGTGACATCACCAAATGTTAACACAGGTTCTTCCTGGCTCCACTCCCTTCCCAAGAAGAAAAACAAACACTTCTTCACAGACAAGACACTACTGAGAGAATTCTAGAGTATAGGGATGAGGCTGAAGCACCCCCCTGAACCACAGAGACCAGACGGACCGCATGGGAAGGTAAGAGCGGTAGTTGCACACACACAACGAGGCCCTCCTCAGGCAGGTAGGGCACCACATCCAGGGCTTTTGGAGTTGGTTCTACAATGTACTTGCTAACTTTCACAAAGGTGGCTTTCTGTCAACTGCAGTTTTGATAAACTTGAATCAAATATTTATTTTAAAAAAGATTACACTTTTCTGCAGACCAAGCTATGTTCATAATTTTCCTTGGAGAAAAAAATATGTTTCCAAGTGGCAGAAACTGACAGTTTCTGAGGGTGACCATGTTCTAAGTAAGCTCATGCATATTGATTTATTTGTGTGGATAAGCTCGAGCTTGAGGTAGGTATTGGAGAAAGATGTTTATGGTTCAGAAAGAGACAACCTGTGGCTCAGAGTGGGCCTCTAGTCCATGAAGTGAGCATGCAGCTGTTTATCTGTTCCTGCAGCTTCACCTCAGACTAGCTCAGTGGCTCTCAATCAACCCTTACTTCACTGTGGAATCACCTGGGGAGGTTCAGAAAACAGCACCCCTGAGGATTGGATTTGCTTGGAGTCCAGCCTGGACACGGATTTTTTTTTTTAATTAGTTTTCAATGGGAATTGAATGTGTGGCTGGAGTTGATTGAGAAACACTGAAATGGGGATTTCTAGGGACTTCTGCATTTAGCTCAGTGAGGTGAGAACCATGACAGAACCTTGAACACTGCTTTGATAATGCTTTGATCTGACTTTGATTGGGCTGCCCTTGTAGCACACTCGGTAAAGAATCTGCCTGCAGTGCATAAGACCTGGGCTCGATCCCTGAGTTGGGCAGATCCCCTGGAGAAGGAAATGGCAACCCACTCCAGTATCATTGCCTGGAAAATCTCATGGACACAGGAGCCTGGTGAGCTGCAGTCCATGGGGTGGCAAAGAGTTGGGCATGACTGAGTGACTAACACTTTGATCTGACTCCTGGGATATGAGGATAACTGGGATAACTGGTCTCCCCACTGGATGAGGATAAAGTATGTGACACAGAAGAAATGAGGTTCCAGGGCTTTGAGCCTTCCCCAAACTGCAAGCCATGGCTCAGGGATGATTAGAGTGACTTCACAAAGGACTGGTCTCCCTGAAGTAGATTGTGCAGCCTGGCTAAGTAGAAATGTGAGAGAAATCCCAAGCATATTGAACGGTGTAAACAGGCCAGGGCTATTTGCAAAATGGCAAGGACTCATGGCTACTAACACTGTAAGTCAGATCCAATAACACAGGCATGTTGGGGCTCTATCTTTGTAGGTCTTGAGTGCCAGGGTCAGTGTTTTAAACTTATTAATGGAGAAACAGTCTTAAACATTAGGAATAGGATGGGGAGACCAATTTCTCCCCCACAAATTCATCGAAAGAACATTTGAACGCTGAGAAAATTCCACAAAACAACTTATGAATGCTGGCAGAGGACATCAGGCACCCAGAAAGGCAGCCCATTGTCTTTGAAAGGAGGTAGGACAAAATATAAAAGATAAAAAGAGAGACAAAAGAGTTAGGGATGGAGACCCGTCCTGGGAAGGGAGTCATAAAAGAGAAGTTTCCAAACACCAGGAAACCCTCTCACTGGCGAGTCTGTGGGGAGTTTTGGAATCTCAGAGGGCAACATAACCAGGAGGAAAAATAAATAAATAAATAAATAAATGAATAAATAAATAAACCCTACAGATTACGTGCCTAAGGGAAACTCCCAGTGGAGAACTAGCCCAGATGCTCACATCTGCCACCAGCAAGCTGGGGCAGGATAGGGAGGTGCAGGCTGCATTGCTTAGGGTAAGGACCGGATCTGAATGCCCTGAGGGCGATCTGAGGGAGCTAACCTGAGATAGCAATCCAAACTGTGGAATAGCCAGAGAGAGAGAGAGAAAGAAAAGATACATAGTGAGAACTTTCCCACGAAAAACCCTAACCTAAGGCACTGCTGAGCCTGCTCACAGAACAATGGATTGAGCGAATACCAGAGGAGAGCTAGCCAGCTGCGGAAGGGCCCATCACCTGCCAGAGGCAGGGAGTCAGGCGGGCAACAGCCAGAGCCAGAAGGCAAGGGGCAAACTCGGCCCCAGAGATGGCATCCTCTACCAAACTGCGAGCAGGTTCCCATTTGCTAACCAAGTCTTCCTGGGATTCTGGCCAGTTGACGTCCACTGGGAGGGTCGCAGCCAGAGATCAGCTCCCCAGGGGAGACACATAGGACAGCTGAGACGGTGCTCCCACTGAACACCCAGGAAACCAAGCAGCCAGGACCTGGCAGGTGACAAGATGCACCCCCCACACCTGGGGAGACTGCACTCGCCAAGCACCTGGTCGCCTGAGCTGCCCGGACCTGGGAAGGGTACAAATCACAGGCCCAACCAAGTCTGCACCTTTGTGGAGGACCTGAGAACCTGAACCTCAGTGGCTTAGACCTGGGAAGTGCTCACAACTCAGGGTCCACTTTAGACAGTTCCCATGCAGGGCAACCTGAAGCCTAAGCAGTGTAGACCAGGAAAGCACACACGCTGTGAGTGGGGACAAACCCAGTGTGGCTGAAACACTGTGAACACTCCCCACACATGGCTGTGATATTTCTTTGCAATGTTCCTCCCTCCTGACAGCACAAATGAACAAGTGAGCCTAAATAAGTGATCACCTTCTCCCCTTTGTGTCAGGGCAAAAATTAGACACTGAAGATACCTGCAAACAGAAGAAGCCAAAATAAACAGAAAGAACAGCTTTGGAAGTGTCAGGTGCAACAGATTAAAACCAAGGAAATGGCAACCCACTCCAGTGTTCTTGCCTGGAGAATCCCAGGGACAGAAGAGCCTGATAGGCTGCCATCTCTGGGGTCGCACAGAGTTGGACACGACTGAAGTGACTTAGCAGCAGCAGCAGCACCAACTACATTGGAAGGGGCCCATAGATCTTGAGAAGTATAAGCTGGAACAAGGAACCATCTGAAACTGAATTGACCTCACACTGCCCACAACAGCTCCAGAGAAATTCCTAGAAATATTTTAACTATTTTCATTTTTTTAATAAAAAAATTATGTATAAGTCCTCTATTATTCCTTTTCTCATTTTTGTAACTTACTATTATCTTGCCAAAAAAAGACCTTATTTTTAAAGCAAACAATATATATATTTTTATAAATTTTGTGAATTTTTATTAATATTGTATGTTTGAGAGTCTAACCACTACTCTAGATTTTTAATCTTTGCTTTTTGGTATTTGTTATCAATTTTGTACCTTTAAGAATCCAGTCTTCAGTACCCATTTCTACTTAGGAGTGTGATTACTGGTTTGATTGCCCTCTCCCCCTTTTGACTCTCTTTTTTCTCCCCTTGGTCACCTCTATCTCCTCCCTCCCCCTTCTCTTCTCTACCCAACTATGTAAATCTCTTTGGGTATTCTGGGATGTGGAGAGCACTTAGGGAACTGACTACTGGCTAGATCTGTCTCTCTCCTTTTACCCCCCCCCCACCTTCTCCTCCTGGTCACCTCTATCTCTTTGCTCCCTCTGCTCTTCTCCATGTAACTCTGTGAACATTTCTGGGTGTCCCTCATTGTGGACAATCTTTTCTCCATTAACCTAGATGTTTTATTATTGGTGCTGTATGGATGGAGAGGTCTTGAGGCTACTGTAAGAAAAATGACTGAAAACCAGACGGAGGAGGCTTAAGTTCAAAACATGAGAACACCAGACTACTCCTGACTCCAGGGAACATTAATCGATAATAGCTCATCAAAAAGCCTCCACATCTATACTGAAAACAAGCACCACCCAAGAGCCAACAACTTCCAGAGCAAGAAATAGCACACAAGTTTCCCAGCAACACAGGAACATAGTCCTGAGCTTCAATATACAGGCTGCCCAAAGTCACACCAAACCCATAGACATCCCAAAACTCACTACTGGATATTACATTGCACTCCAGAGAGAAGAAATCCAGCTCCACCCACCAGAACACGACACAAGCTTCCGTAACCAGGAAACGTTGACAAGCCACTCATCCAACCACACCCACAGGGAGGACCCCAACAATAAGGAGGAACCACAAACTGCCAGAGTAGAGAAAAGCCACCCCAAACACAGCAATATAAACAAGAGGAGAAGGCAGAGAAATACTCAGCAGGTAAAGGAACATGATAAATGCCCAGCAAACCAAACAAAGAGGAGAAGATAAGGAGTCTACCTGAAAAAAAAAAAAAATCAGAATAATGATAGTAAAAATTATCCAAAATCTTGAAAACAAAATAGAGTTACAGATAAATAGCCTGGAGACAAGGATTGAGAAGATGCAAGAAATGTTTAACAAGGACATAGAAGAAATACAAAAGAATCAATCAGTAATGAATCATACAATAAATGAGATCAAAAACACTCTGGAGGGAATCAACAGTAGAATAATGGAGACAGACAATAGGATACGTGAGGTAAAAGATAGAATGATGGAAATAAATGAAGCAGAGAGGGAAAAAGAAAAAGGAATTGAAAGAAATGAAGCCAACCTCACGGATTTCTGGGACAGCGTTAAAAGCCCCAACATTTGAATCATAGGAGTCCCAGAAGAAGAAGACAAAAAGAAAGGCCATGAGAAAATACTTGAGATAATAGTTGAAAACTTCCCTAAAATGGGGAAAGAAATAGTCATCCAACTCCAAGAAAGCCAGTGAGTACCAAACAGGATAAACCCAAGGCAAAACACCCCAGTTCAGTTCAGTTCAGTTCAGTCGCTCAGTCATGTCCAACTCTGCAGTCCCATGAATTGCAGCATGCCAGGTCTCCCTGTCCATCACCAACTCCCGGAGTTCACTCAAACTCATGTCCATTGAGTTGGTGATGCCATCCTGCCATCTTATCCTCTGTTGTCCCCTTCTCCTCCTGCCCCCAATCCCTCCCAGCATCAGGGGCGCTTTCAACGAGTCAACTCTTTGCATGAGGTGGCCAAAGTATTGGAGTTTCAGCTTTAGCATCACTCCTTCAAAAGAGCACCCAGGACTGATCTCCTTTAAGATGGACTGGTTGGATCTCCTTGCAGTCCAAGGGACTCTCAAGAGTCTTCTCCAACACCACAGATCAAAAGCATCAATTCTTTCGTGCTCAGCCTTCTTCGCAGTCCAACTCTCACATCACATGACCACTGGGAAAACCATAGCCTTGACTAGATGGACCTTTGTTGGCAAAGTAATGTCTCTGCTTTTGAATATGCTATCTAGGTTGGTCATAACTTTCCTTCCAAGGAGTAAGCATCTTTTAACTTCGTGGCTGCAATCACCATCTGCAGTGATTTTGGAGCCTCAAAAAAATAAAATCTGACAGTGTTTACACTGTTTCCGCATCTCTTTCCCAACACCCCAAGACACATATTAATCAAATTAACAATATCAAACACGAAGAACAAATATTAAAAGCAGCAAGGGAAAAACAACAAATAACACACAAGGGGATTCAACAGCTGATCTTTCAATAGAAACTCTTCAGGCCAGAAGGGAATGGCAAGACATACTTAAAGGGATGAAAGAGAAAAGACTACAACCCAGATTACTGTACCCAGCAAGGATTTCATTCAAATATGAAAGAGAAATCAAAAGCTTTACAGACAAGCAAAACCTGAGAGAATTAAGCAGCACCAAACCAGCTCTCCAACAAACGCTAAAGGATCTTCTCTAGAAAGGAAACACAGAAAGGGTGTATAAACTTGAACCGAAAACAACGAAGCAAATGGCAATGAAATCATACTTATCAATAATTACCTTAAAAGTAAACTGGTTGAATACCCCAAGAAAAAGATAAAGACTGGCTAAATGGCTCCAAAAACAAGAGCCACATATATGCTGTCTACAAGAGACCCATCTCAAAACAAGGGACACATACAGACTGAAAGTGAAGGGCTGGAAAAAGATATTCCACACAAATAAAGACCAAAAAAAGCAGGAGTAGCAATACTCATATCAGATAAAATATACTTTAAAATAAAGGCCATGAAAAGAAACAAAGACATTACATAATGATCAAAGGATCAATCCAAGAAGAAGAAATAACAATTATAAATATACATGCACCCAACAGAGGAACACCACAATATGTAAGGTAAATGCTAACAAGTATGAAAGGGGAAATTAACAATAACACAATAATAGTGGGAGACTTTAATACCCCACTCACACTTATGGATAGATCAACTAAACAGAAAATTAACCAGGAAACACAAATTTTAAATGATACAATGGACCAGTTAGACCTAATAGATATCTATAGGACATTTCACCACAAAATAATAAATTTCACCTTTTTCTCAAGTGCACAAAGAAACTTCTCCAGGATAGATCATATCCTGGGGCACAAATCTAGCTTTGGTAAATTCAAAAAAATTTAAATAATTCCAAGCATCTTTTCTGACCACAATGCAATAAGATTCGATGTGAACTACAGGGGAAAAATTATTAAAAATTGCAACATATGGAAGCTAAACAACACGCTCCTGAATAACCAACAAATCACAGAAGAAATAAAAAATGCAATCAAAATATGCATAAAAATGAATGAAAATGAAAACACAACAACCCAAAATCTATGGAACACTGTAAAAGCAGTACTAAGGGAAAGGTTCATAGCAATAGAAGCTTACCTCAAAAAAACAAGAAAATAGTCAAATAAATAACCTAACTCTACAGTTAAAGCAACTAGAAAAGGAAGAAATGAAGAACCCCAGGGTTAGAAGAAGGAAAGAAATCTTTAAAAATTAGAGCAGAAATAAATACAAAAGAAACAAAAGAGACTGTAGCAAAAATCAACAAAAAGCTGGTTCTTTGAGAAGATAAATAAACTAGACAAACCATTAGCTAGACTCATCAAACAAACAAAGAAAGAGGAATTAAATCAAGAAAATTAGAAATTAAAATGGAGAAATCACAACAGACAACACAGAAATACAAAGGATCATAAGAGACTACTCTCAGCAACTATATGCCAATAAAATGGACAACTTGGAAGAAAGGGACAATTTCTTAGAAAAGCACAACTTTCCAAAACTGAACCAGGAAGAAATTAAAAAAAAAAAAAATAACAGACCCATCACAAGCATGGGAATTGAAACTGTAATTAGAAACATTCCAGCAAACAAAAGCCCAGGTCCAGACAGCTTCACAGCTGAATTCTACCAAAAATTTAGAGAGGAGCTAACACCTACCTTACTCAAACTCCTCGAGAACATTGCAGAGGGAGATAAACTTCCAAACTCATTCTGAGGCCACAATCACCATAATAAAAAAAAAAACAGACAAAGATGCCACAAAAAAAGAAAACTACACGCCAATATCACTGATGAACACTGATGCAAAAATCCTTAACACAATCCTAGCAAACAGAATCCAACAACATATTAAAAAGATCATAGATCATGACCAAGTGGGCTTTATCCCAGGAATACAAGGATTCTTTAATATCTGCACATCAATGTAATACACCACATTAACGAATTGAAAAATAAAAACCATATCATTATCTTAATAGATGCAGAGAAAGCCTTTGACAAAATTCAACTTCCATTTTAGATAAAAACCCTCCAGAAAGCAGGCATAGAAGGAACATAACTCAACATGATAAAAGCTATATATGGCAAACCCAAAGCAAGCATTATCCTCAATGGTGAATAACTGAAATCATTTCCCCTAAAGTCAGGAACAGAACAAGGGTGTCCACTCTCACAACTACTATTCTACATAGTTTTGGAAGTTTTAGCCACAGCAGTCAGAGATGAAAAAGAAATAAAAGGAGTCCATATTATAAAAGAAGAAGTAAAACTCTCACTGTTTGCAGATGACATGATCCTCTACATAGAAAACCCTAAGGACTCCACCAGAAAATTACTAGAGCTAATCAATGAATATAGTAAAGGTGCAGGATATAAAATTGACACACAGAAATCCCTTGCATTCTTATACACACACAATGTGAAAACAAAAAGAGAAATTAAGGAAACAATTCCATTCACCATTGCAATGAAAAGAATAAAATCCTCAGAAATAAATCTACCTAAAGAAACAAAAGACCTATATATAGAGAACTATAAAACACTGATGAAAGAAATCGAAGAGGATACAAATAGGTGGAGAAATTTACCATGTTCATGGATTGGAAGAATCAATATAGTGAAAATGAGTATACTACCCAAAGCAATCTATAGATTCAATGCAATACCTATCAAGCTACCAAAGGTATTTTTTCACAGGAATAGAACAAATAATTTCACAATTTGTATGGAAATACAAAGAAAAAAACCTCGAATAGCCAAAGCAATCTTGCAAAAGAAGAATGGAACTGAGGAATCAATCTGCCTGATTTCAGGCTATACTACAAAGCTACAGTCATCACGACAGCATGGTACTGGCACAAAGACAGAAATATAGATCAATGGAGCAAAATAGAAAGCCCAGAGATAAATCCACACACATATGGACACCTTATCTTTGACAAAGGAGGCAAGAATATACAATGGAGAAAAGACAATCTCTTTAACAAGTGGTGCTGGGAAACCTGGTCAACAACTTGTAAAAGAATGAAACTAGAACAATTTCTAACACCATACACAAAAATAAATGCAAAATGGATTAAAGATCTAAATATAAAGCCAGCAACTATAAAACTCCTAGAGGAAAAGATAGGAAAAATACTCTGACATAAATCACAACAAGATCCTCTATGACCCTCCTCACAGAGTAATGGAAATAAAAGCAAACATAAATAAATGGGACCTAATTAAAATTAAAAGCTTTTGCACAATGAAGGAATCTATAATCAATGTGAAAAGACAGCCTTCTGAATGGGAGAAAAGAATAACAAATGAAGCAACTGACAAATAATCAATCTCAAAAATATTCAAGTAACATCTGCAGCTCAATTTCAGAAAAATAAATGACCCAATCAAAAAATGGGCCAAAGAACTAAACAGACATTTCTCCAAAGAAGACATACAAATGACTAACAAACACATGAAAAGACGCTCAAGATCACTCATTATCAGAGAAATGCAAATCAAAACCACAATGAGGCACCATCTCATGCCTGTCAGAATAGCTCCTATCAAAATGTCTACAAACCATAAATGCTGGAGAGTGTGTGGAGAAAAGGGAACCCTCTTACACTGTTGGTGGGAATGCAAACTAGTACAGCCACTCTGGAGAACAGTGTGGAGATTCCTTAAAAAACTGGAAATAGAACTGCCTTATGACCCAGCAATCCCAATGCTGGGCATACACATCGAGGAAACCAGAATTGAAAGAGACATGTGTATCACAATGTTCATTGCAGCACTGTTTATAATATCCAGGACATGGAAGCAACCTAGATGTCCATCAGCAGATGAATGGATAAGAAAGCTGTGGTATATATACACAATGGAATATTACTCAGCCATTAAAAATAATACATTGGAATCAGTTCTAATGAGGTGGATGAAGCTGGAGCTGATTACACAGAGTGAAGTAAGCCAGAAAGAAATACACCAATACAGTATACTAACACATATATATGGAATTTAGAAAGATTATAACGATAACCCTGTATGCGAGATAGCCAAAGAGACACAGATGTATAGAACAGACTTTTGGACTCTGTGGGAGAGGGAGAGGGTGGGATGATTTGGGAGAATGACATTAGGTAAAGTCGCTGAGTCGTGTCCAACTCTTTGCGACCCCATGGGCTGTAGCCTACCAGGCTCCTCTGTCCATGGGATTTTCCAGGCAATAGTACTGGAGTGGATTGCCATTTCCTTCTCCAGGGGATCTTCCCGACCTAGGGATAGAACCCAGGTGTCCCAGATTTTAGACAGACACTTAACCGTCTGAGCCACCTGGGAAGTCTTGAAACATGTATAATATCACATAAGAAACAAATCGCCAGTCTAGGTTCGATGCAGGGTGCAGGATGCTTGGGGCTGGTGCACTGGGATGACCCAGAGGGATGATGTTGGGGTGGGGGAGGTGGGAGGAGGGTTCAAGATTGGGAACGGATTCATGTTGATGTGTGCCAAAACCAATACAATATTGTAAAGTAAGAAAAAATAAATAAATCTTAAACACAAAAAGAAGAAGCAGGTTGTTACAATATAGCCCTTGCCCAATAGTACTTTCTGCCCTCCTATGAAAGCTATTGCTTTAAACAGGATAGTGGCAGAAAGGGCTTGTAAAAATGCTAGTTAGTATTGGAATAAAACATAGGCTAAATTTTTTTAACTGTTTTAACAGTTGGAAATGCTAAGATTTGAGGTTATTCAGTAAAAATAATGAAAAAAAAAATGTTAGCACCCAACTTTATTTTTACATTTCCTATAGTGTTTTCTAGTTCTCCTAGAAGCCAGACCTCAGTACTGGGAGATATAGATAACAAGTTCAGTCCACAGGCCCTTGGTTCAGAGCTGCATGAGAGATGTTGGTTATGGATTTACTCCCCAAAGTACTTGAGTAGGGTAGTGGATCAGAGATGCTTCTTTGGAAATAATGACTGTAATGCTGGCTAAGGAACAAAGAGGCGGAAGCAATGTGTCAGGACTGAAATGCTGAGGCAGGGCAAACTAAGGTCTAATGGAAGGCTGGTCTCGGCTCTCATATGGAGAAGGAGGGCAGAGAAGAACTGATCAGAGTGGAGCCAGACGAGGCAGGACTGGACAGGTGCCTGCCACTCTCAGTGTCAGAGAAAGTGACAATTTGGTTCTCTGACTCTGTCTTCAACCTAGTTGTACCATTGGTAAAACAAGGTGGGGAACTCAACAAGAAATGCAGTGTACAGTGGAATTGACTGGCAGAAAGGAGCATATTTATTGGAGGAATCACTACCTGTAAAGGTTTGGTAGGAAAATTAATCACTATTTATTACATGCTTCTTTTTTTTTTCCCTCATAGTTAATTTAGTGTTTTCCTCTCTAGAATGTTTGGCTTACAAAAATGGTTTTCCCTTTTTATGAACATAGGTGGACAGGTATGGGGTGGCCATCCAGAGACAGGCTGAATAGTAGGGTGAAATCAATCTGTATTTAAATATTTGCCAAAGTTCAGCCTCCATGAGAGAAAGGAAATGATGATTTCAATACTACCTGAGATTCACAGGCTGCCCAAATTTCACAAAGTCTATCTTTATCACATTAGCTTGTAGCAAGTATCTGTAGCTTTTACTATCTGTTCATTTTATTTTGGTACTTAATTATAGTCATCACTATTTTAAAATTTCTGTTCAGTGTTTTTTTCTCTCAAATAGCATCATGAACTAGGAAAGGACAGATACCATATTTCAAAGTCAAACTGCCCGATGCATGAAGTATCTCCTTAGAGAAGAATACAGATGAAAGTTCTGTAAACTTACTTCATGAAGTGAACTCTCATATTTTTGTATATGTGATTTCTGCTTAGGAGCCCTGCCTATTGTTTCGCCTTTAATAAAAACAAATTGGGGGATGCTGAAAAAAAAAAAAAGGAAAAAAAAAAGAAAGAAAGACAAGAAAATGGCTAAATGTTAAATGTGAACCTTTGCCAATTAAGTGACCAATGCCAGTTTCTCTGATTTATAGATTCTTGCAGACAAGATGGTTTAAAAAAATAAATAAAATGACAAAAAAATAAAGTTATTACTACAAGCTAGAAAAGAAAAAGTGATCGAGAGATTTCAAGGAGGAAAATGACACCATCAAAGCTATGTCAGATCATTTCCTCTCAGCTGTCTCCCCTACATCTAATTGCATATTAAAAATCATGACTGCATCTTTGACATCTCTCCCACATTCATCTTCACTCATTCATGACTACACTTGCACCTTCTTGGCTCAAGTTCCCCATCTCTAAATGGACAGTCACAACAATCTCCTCACTGGAGAGCCTACATATGGCTTCTACCTAACTTACACTGCTTGAGTATATTTTTGAAGAATAAGTTTCAGCATGCTATTTGATTTCTTAAAATTTGTCACTGGCTTCATACTCTCCTGACTGTTTTACTTCTTAAATGGTATAACTGAGACATTTCTCCCTAAGACAGAGCATGAACACATACTCCCATGAGCTCAGTGGTTGGGAAGGCCTTCAATTTTCTTTAATGATTCAAGATTTATCTTTATGATGCATGTGGATTCTGCGCTCTACTTGTCAATTGAACATAACGCTTTTCCTTATCCTATTTATATAAAACTGATATTTCTGAAAGAAACATCAAATTTTCACACAGGCTTCAAATATATTAATACCACCACAATGTTTTCTTTTTGTATCTCATTGCATTCAAGACCCCTTTTCATTGGTTGAAAGTCTTCAACAGCTTTTCTCATGCCTTCCAACACACACACACACACACCCTAACCTTATTTTTCTCTTTACATTTTCAGCCACATGGAAATTCTTAGCTGGCAGTATATCACAAGTTTTCCCCCATGTTGCTGTATTTTTCAAAGCAATCACTTTCAATGGGTCTATATTTCATTGGCCATACTCTACTATTGAACGTTGAGGTCTTTACAGTTGCTTTTTTTCAGATTTTATTACATTTTACATTACAATACTATATTGGTTTTGCCATATATCAACATGAATCCGCCACAGGTGTACACATGTTCCCAATCCTGAATCCCCTTCCCACCTCCCTCCTCATACCAGTCAGAATGGCTGCAATCCAAAAGTCTTTACAGTTTTGAAAGCTTTTAAATTATCTCCTTATGTGTGTGTGTGTGTGTGTGTGTGTGTGTGTGTGTGTGTGTATACCTATATATGCATAACTTTCTTTAGGATAAATTTCCAGAAATGTAATTACCAGGTCAAATGCAATAAACTTTGTGATTATTCATACTTATTTTCAAATTGCTTTCCAAATGTAATGTAAAAGAGTACTGACTTCTAAAGCTGAAACACCAGTACTTTGGCACACCTCATGCAAAGAGTTGACTCACTGGAAAAGACTGATGCTGGGAGGGATTGGGGGCAGGAGTAGAAGGGGACGACAGAGAATGACATGGCTGGATGGCATCACCGACTCGATGGATACGAGTTTGAGTGAACTCTGGGAGCTGGTGATGGACAGGGAGGCCTGGCATGCTGCAATTCATGGAGTCACAAAGAGTCAGACACGACTGAGCGGCTGAACTGAACTGAACTGACTTCTTTGCCCTTTACCCTTCTCAAATTTCCTACTAGTACTATGGGTTAGTGTTTAAATTAATGGATCATAGCCTGTATGTTGGGCTTCCCTGGTGGCTCAGATGGTAAATAATCCGCCTGCAATGCAAGAGATGCAGGTTCAATCCCTGGGTCAGGAAGATCCCCTGGAGAAGGGAATGACTACCCTCTCCAGTATTCTTGCCTAGAGAATTCCATGGACCAGAGGAGTCTGGTGGGCTATAGTCCATGGGGTTACAAAGAGTTGGACAAAACTGAGTGACTTTCACTTTTCAGCTTGTATCTCATCTTTGTTTTAATGTGTTTTCTGAATCCTTGGGTCATAATATATGGGGTTTTTTTGTTTGTTTTGTTTTTTGCTTTTGAGAGATTTTTTAATTTCCTTTGCCCATGGAGGGAACTAGTGTATATGACCCAAAATGTGCCACTTCAGCATGCGATTGTTTTGAGCTGAAAACAGTGGTGATCCTGCAGATTCAGGGAAAGCCCTTTACCTCTCCCTTAATTTCCAAAAAGAATGTAGGTAGAGGGCTCATGGCAGGAAGATAGTGAATGTCAGTGATGACATTTAATATCAGAAAGACTTGTCTGTATGGCCAGACAAACATCTGTTTACCAAACATTTGCTCTTCTCATCTTGTACATTGTTTTCTTGCCCATTGAAGCCCCAGACAGGGGCTTCTCCTTAGCTCTGTATGGCATATAAACCTCAATTGCCTGTCTTTGGGTCTCCTGTCTTTGAGCATCACATACATTCAAAATTTGTTTTTCTCTTGTTAATCTGTTTAGATTATTAGACCAAACATCCTAGAAAGCAAAAATAAAAAATATTTCCTTTCCCACAATTTTGGCACCCAGTTTGGGCCTCTATACTGGCCTGACACTGCTGGTTTTGAGGTGTTGCAGCTGAGAGACCCTGGGCCTTCTGACGGGAACCAACAGAAGTTAAGAGTTCTTACCATGACAAACTCTCCAGTCTCTGCCTACAGGCTCTGAAGGAAGTAAGAATGATAAGAGTTATTTTCTCTTTCTAAATTTAAATTAGTAGGGGAAAGTATTTTTTGAAGGTTCTTTCTCAAGTATACTGACTCTGGTAAAGATTTGTTATGAGTACTGTTGTTTTCCTTCCTCCCAAGATGGTCTTTGTTTTCCTTTGTCTCTGTTTTTGTTGTCGCTGTTGTTTTGTGTGAGATTTGTCATAAGGAGGCAAACTGTAGGGTAGATCACAGCTGTAAATCCTAAAACCCTGTTGATCCAGCTGGCCTCAGAGATTGGTAAGCTTGTGGTTCCCACCAGACTGACATATGTTTAGACAAACTTTGCTGTAGGTACACTATGTAAGACCAGATGAGATTTTCTTTTTGTCTTGTTCAATGTCCTAAGAGCTTAGGTTTGTGATGAGTGAGAATATTGTCTCTGATTTCCACCAGAGATGGAAGATGCAAGTGCCAACTTGCATTTTGGTGGCCAATCGAACAGACTTGGATTCTGAGATGTGAAGTTACAACAGCATTCTCTTAGTTTCTCTGTGCCAGCTCTCAGGAGAATTTGTTAGAGGCAGTGTTCATCCACAGGGAGCCTTTGTTGTCTCAGACTTCATTGCCTTATAGTGCTGGAAAAGTCCCATTCCAGTAACGCCAACAAAATGGCACAGATTAGTGGGTCTGTGATTGGAGGTGTCTCACATTCTTGTGGGCAGCTGAAGACACTTCACACAACACCACTGTCCATACCTATGACAACAAAAATCTTAGGCTAACCTTGGAGTGAACTTTTTGGATCTTGTGAGGGCTGCATCTTTTGTACTCTTGCTTTGAGATGTCTCTTGGATCCATATTGTTGTTGTTGTCATTCAGTCACTAAGTCATGCCCAACTCGTTGAGACCCCATGGACTGTAGCCTGCCAAGTTCCTCTGTCCATGGATTTCCCAGGCAAGAACACTGGAGTGGGTTGCCATTTCCTTCTTTAGGGGATCTTCCTGACCTAGGGAACAAACCAGGGTGCCCTGCATTGCAGGATTCTTGGGTCCATAGTTAAGCTATATAATGGCTTATTGATTTGAGTCACTATTGAGATTTATATAAGACCCTACTTGTCAATGGTCAGACTATGGATGCCTTGAATTGGCTATTTTTGAAAGAAAAAAAAAATAGAGAACTCTCATCCTAAATAAGTGTTTAATGTGTACCAATGGAAAGGCCATATTAAAAGTGGACCCAGAGGAATATAATGGCTAATCTTAGGGACTTCCTTAATAAGAGGAAATAACAGAAATTAGAACAAAAACTAAAGCCCACGCTGAATGAAAATTATCCTTCTTAAAATCCAGCCCCATTTCCTCAGCAAATTCCCTTGGCTCCCAAACTCATCCACCTTCCCCAGAAAATCCCTTAGAAATGCAACTGCCTGTTTTAACTTTCTTTTTGCACAAGATTTACGGAGAGCACTCCAGCCTAATCTCTAGCTCCATGGTGCACAGCTTACTCATGTAAAAGCTGAAAAGCAGCAACTAAATTTAGCAAAAGCATGGAGATGGACAATAAGACTCTCTCTTTGCCAGCTTTAGGCCTTCCTATGCAGTGTTCTTTGTGGATGTATCCTGGATTCCCTACCACAAAGAATTCACATCCTTGGTACAGAAAGAGATATTTTACATTGTAAAGCCCCTGTACTTCCACTTTTAGAAGATCCTACCAAAATTAGAGAGGAATTAGAAATATTAGTGGCTATTCACAGAGAAGGCAATGGCAACCAACTCCAGTACTCTTGCCTGGAAAATCCCATGAGTGGAGGAGCCTGGTAGGCTGCAGTCCAGGGGGTCGCAAAGAGTCGGACACGACTGAGTGACTTCACTTTTACTTTTCACTTTCATGCATTAGAGAAGGAAATGGCAACCCACTCTAGTATACTTGCCTGGAGAATCCCAGGGACAGGGGAGCCTGATGGGCTGCTGTCTATGGGGTCGCACAGAGTCAAACACAACTGAAGCAACTTAGCAGCAGCAGCAGCAGTGGCCATGAACAACCTCACTCAGCGGTACATTAATTGGCCACTGAAGTATATTTTTCCCACCTGTAATTACACTATGATTAACAGACAAGCCAGATGGCTTCCTGGGAGAAAAATATCTCTCTTGCAGAGGAAACCAATAACCAGAAATTCTCCCAGGTGCCCCCCTCTTACAAATGATCAGGAAATGGATCAGCTGGAAACCAATAGTCAGGGGCTTAGAGCAGCAATAGCCAAGGTTTCCTCCCATACAAGGTGAATGGATCTGTGGTTAAATTATACACTCAGAAAGAAGGAGAACATCCATAGGCCTTATTGCTTTAAAACCCAAAGTTCCAAAGAATAGAAATCTTTCCATTTCTGCCTTGGTAGGACATTTTCTCTCTGAAATCAAAAGGCAAATTAAAATAGTATAGTTGGGTGAGTTAGTCAACCTCCAAACATTATAATAGAAGAAGCTACCCAATTATTTGAAGACAGCTTGAAGAAATGAAGGAAGAAAAAGGGCGTTACAATAAACAATTCTTGATTTATAATTTGAATCTTTAGAGAAACAAAAGCATATCTCTGATAGCCACTCAAAGACCCCTCATATCTTTTCTTTGCTCCAGCCATTTGCAGATATTGTAAAAAGTCAAAACATTCAAAGCACAATTGTTCTACACATGGGAAAAAGAAGGAAATTTTTAAATAGTAATTACTCAAGACTTCTGACAGTGGTCAAAATACCCCCAAAACTTCTATTATTTCTTTGTCCCTTGAATGTATAAATCTTACCATGTCATTGACATATAAATACCATTAGAAGGTATCTAAATCACTGCCCACACTAGCCTGAGACATCATCGTCTTATGCTAATTCAATTATTAGATCATCCAAAGAACCTAGAAGGGAAGAAAGGATAGGTTTTCCTCACCTGTATCACTTACTGACTTGAGTCTTTAATGGCTTTGATAATCTCTGTCTATAATTAGAATATTAATCCTTTGTTATTTGATTTTATAGACTTGTGCATCAGCCAAAAACAGTAGCAAAGCTCTTGCCTGTACTTAGAAATGCCAGACATTACAGTTTCCTAGGGAAAGAACAACTGGACAGTGGTACTGATGGGAATGTCCAGTGGGCTGGTGTAGATGACGTATTTTCAGAATGGACAGGGAGGCCTGGCGGGCTGTGATTCATGGGGTCGCAAAGAGTCGGACACGACTGAGAGACTGAACTGAACTGAACTGAACTGATACTATAATTTAATACACAAAAAATCTTTTTCACTGGTTGTGATACCAAAATCTGAGTTCATTTTATGTCTAATTTATTGTTATTCCTCCACTTTTCTCTATATAATGCAAATTTATGCATAATACTATTCTCAAGACTTTGCTTTTAGTTTGGCTACTTTTGCCAAATGAATAACACTAACTCACCCAAACTGTTGAGGTGTTTGTGAACATAGACCATGTGGTGTACAATTATGTGTTTCCTGTTCATTCATTAGCATAATGATTATGAAAGATGCTTTCCCCCAGCATAGGTTTTTAGAAAAATTCTCAGAAAGTCATCTTCCATCATTAATTTATAGTTCAATTTAAGCTAACAACTATAATAATAATATTTTTGATTACTAAAGTCACACCAATATTCCCTTTGGACAAATGCCACGGCATCAATAGACCTATTGATATGCCTTTCTGGAGCCCATAGAAAAGTTTCATCTCTGGGGAGCACAGAGATGGAGGTGGAAGATATCCAAATTTTTTTTCTCTACTTGAGCATATTCTTTTGCTTTGCAGTTCTCTGATGTGCAGTTATATCTCAAGTGTCTATGTCTACATCCCATGCCAACCCAGACAGAACTGAAATAGTGGTGATGATGGTTGCAGAGGTGGTAGTTGGGCATCAAAGAGGCTGTTCATCCTCTCAGAGACAATTGTAATGCTGGATCCTGGTATTTTCATAAATTTTAGATTATTTTAAAGCAGAATCTGGGGCTTTTCTTCTTGGAGACCCTCAAATCCACTGAAGCTGTACTCTGCACATGCTAGGTGCTCAATGAATGGCTGTGGGATGTAAGCATAGATTTAATGTAAACCATAAGCCTCAAATCCATTGAAACTGTACACTGCACATGCTAGGTGCTCAGTGAATGGCTATGGGATGTAAGCATAGAGTTAATTAATGTAAACCATTATGGAATGTAGAGAGTGTAGATTTCACAGTGAATTGGAGCCAAATAATTTGCTCCAAGATGTGCTTCCTCAGCATAAGGATTATTTTAGGCTGATTGGAACAGCAGACATAGGAGAGGGGCTTCTCTGGTGGCCCAGACAGTAAAGAATCTGCCTGCAATGCGGGAGACCTACTTTCCATCCCTGGGTCAGGAAGATACCCTGGAGAAGGGAATGGCAATCCACTCCAGTATTCTTGCCTGGAGAATTCCATGGACAAAGGAGCCTGGTGGGCTACAGTCCATGGGGTCACAAAGAGTCAGATACAACTGAGCAACTAACACTATCAGACACAGGAGAAGCTCTGAAAACTAAGTAGAAGTTACCTTTCTGTAAGGGACCATGTACATTTATAAGGGAAATCATTTGTAAGAATGTCTCCCTCGATGTACCCAGAAGAGAAGGATGGCTCTAAATCTCTGGGAACTCTTATCAGTGGAGAAGGCAGAGACTTAAATCTGCATAACAACCTTACCTTTGTTTACTGAGACTTTTCCTGGTTACCTCCCACAACTGGGCACCCCCAACCCCCAATGTTTTTCCTTTGTCTTTGGCTGAAGATGGCATTTAAGCTGGTGACTTGGGTGGGCCACTTTGGGGAATTATTCAGCTTTGTTGAATATCTCTCATGTATACAGGAGGTATCCATGTTACTAAATTCCCACATATATACATATATTATGATAGGGAGTGTTTATCTATCTTTTGATTACAGGGATTGTCTCAGCCTAGTACCTGGAAGGGTAGTATGAAATTTATTTTCCCAAACCCTCAAAAGTGAACCTAAAACTCTTCACTAAAGCATAATAATGGCAACAAGCTGAAGAATAATGGTAAACACTATGGCAAATTTAATGACAACTCTTGTTTAGACAACTTTGTTGGTTATCTGTACCTCATCCATGGACTTGGGAGAACTGGTTGAGAATCAGTTTCCAGGATGGGGGCATTTGGTAGTGATGCTGGTGGGTCGCTGCCTATCTCTGGGTAGCATACTGACTCTACACTGAAAGGGGAGGAAAGAGTGTGGATTATGTTTCAGATTTATCATCTGTCCCCAAAATAGGTGAAACAAAATGGGTGGCTGTTATATACAAAGCATTCAGTATATGCAGTCTCACTGTGCCTTTTTCCACCATAACTTAAGATTCCTGATTCAATCTGACTTTTAGAATGAAGGATGACTGTTTCCACTGTAAAAACCTCACCACGTTTATCGTAGTTTGATAAGAGTTCTAGCTTTGCCCTGGTATTTGTTCTTTGGACTCTCAATTAAGTGGTTGCTCTTCTAGTGCTTTTCCGGGAAAAACAGGTTGATATGTCCAATTGCTTTACCTGGTCTTCTCTTTCAGGTCAGTTTTTAAGAAGCAAAGTAGTGTGGAGGTTGTACTCAGGCTCTCTGTCAGAGGGGGCTTTACTATGCCATCTAAATTGTAGATAGATGCTTCATTTTGCTTCAGTTAAGTGATGGCTCTACCATCTGTACATTGTGTCTCTGCTATTCAGATTCTCAGATGATTTTTAATATTAAAAATCACTGCTTCAAGAAAATATTTTATGCCATTTAAAAAATTTCTTTTTAATACAGCAGGAAGTGCTTTGAATCACAGCAAGTCAAGGTGATTTTGTGTGTGTGTGTGTGAAGATGAGACTGAAAGGTGAATTCTGATAAGTGGAACTGAGTCATGTCAAAGTGAGAAAGAGCAAATTTGGAAAGTGGAGAGAAGGCCCCCCACTCCATAAAATGAAGACTCTTCCAAGGACTATGTTCCCCGCTCCCAATTATGGAGTAGGGGAGTGCTTGGGCTAGTTTCCACAAAACTGTTGACTAGGTTCTTGTAAATAAGATAACAGGGAGAAATAGACTACTATATGATCTGGTATATAATAACCCGTGATACATAGCAGCTAAGTACAGCATGTGCTAAGTCACTTCAGTAGTGTCTGACTCTTTGCAAACCTATGGACTGTAGCCCACCAGTCTCCTCTGTCCATGGGATTCTCCAGGCAAGAATACTGGAGTAGATTGCCATGCCCTGCTCTAGGAGATCTTCCCGACCCAAGGATCAAACCGGTGTCTCTTATGTCTCCTGCATTGACAGGCAGGTTCTGTACCACTAGCGCCACCTGGGGAGCCCTAAGTACAGCATATCATAGTAGAAAAATAAACGTGGTATCAAATCCCATTTTCACCACTTCTTAGCTATATTGACCTCGGACAAGTAACCTAATCTATCTAGGCCTCAGCTTTCTTTTCAGAAAAAACAGAAATAATGATGCTGTGGCTGCTCTTGTCATAGTGCATGAGCTGTAGGCACATTGGCTCAGTGGTTGTGGCTCAAGGGCTCTTGAGCACAGCCTCAGTAGTTGTGGTGCACAGACTCAGTTGCTCCATGGCATCTGAGACCCTCCCTGACCAGGGATCAAACTGATGTACACTGCATTGCAAAGCAGATTTGTAACCACTGGACCACCAGGGAAACTCTTTGGTTCTTTTGTAAATTGTGGAAGTGGTAAATGCTTATAGAAATTTTACCTACTAAAAGGTGTAAAGAGATCATCCATGCCTTGTGCTAAAAAAAAAAAAAACATAATAATAATAATATCTTGGTAAATTTGATTTATGCCACAAATATTTATTGGAGCACCTGACATATTTCAGGAACGAATTGTGCAATGGGGGTTGATCAAGGAATAAATTAGAACCCCTGCTCTCCTGGAAGTTACATTTTAGAAGGATAGAAAACAATTATTAAAATAAGTGAATAAATAAAATAATGTCAAATAATGGTAAAGACTTGAGAAAATGATACAATGTAAGGATGATAAAGGGTGGCATTGATACAATTATAAATAAACAGTCAAAGAGTCTAAGGACATGGTTTTTGGTATTTGAGCTGGATGGAAAGAAGGTTGCAGCTCTGTGAAGATCAGAGGGAAAAGCATTCCAGGGAAGAAGAAATGGATTGCAAACCCTATAGCTAGAAGCCACTCACGTATTCAAGGTCCTGGTCAAAGGTTAAAATGTCTACAACATTGAGAGACAGAGGAAGAGTGGAGAAATAGCCCCCCAAAAAAGTTTTTATCTGCTTGTAAGTGTGATAGGAAGACACTACAGTGTGTTAATCAGGAGAGAAAAAGTGATCTGACTTATATTTAAGGAGACCAAATTGAGTGACATATAAGGTCCAAGGATTCTGGAACTTTTCAGACTTAGATTTTCTGCTTGCTGGATCTCATCTTTCTTTTTTGTTTCCTCCCTCATTTTGATATAGAAAATTTTCCTCTAAAAATAGACTTTCTTTAAGTGCAAGGAAGTGAAAGGTTGTTGTTGAATCACGACGCCGGGATTCTTGGCCCCCGGAGGACAAGAATTCAATCAGGGCTAGAGACAAGGCTTGATCGCTCAGAGCTTTTGTGTAGTAAAGTTTTATTAAAGTATAAAGGAGATAGAGAAAGCTTCTGACATAGGCATCAGAAGGGGGCAGAAAGAGTACCCACTTGTTAGTGTTAGCAATGAAGTTATATACTCTCCAATGAATCCAAAGAATGTCTGGAGGTTGTAAAGACCTCACCAGACTTACTCCCATAATTTACATTTTAAGATAACAGAATTAGCCAGAAGGTTTAATCCAGAGACTGTCCTCAGGCAGAGTACATTGTTGTTATATAATCCTTGTAAAGAGCAGGTCTACTCCCATAATTTACAGAACTAGCCAAAAGGTTTAATCCAGAGACTGTCCTCAGGCATAATACATTATTGTTATATAATACTAAGGAGTGTAGAGAAGGAAAAAAAAGTTTGTCCTTTCTTCCTCCTTGAGAATTTCAGACCTCTCTCTCCTTGGGGACCCCTAGACTTTTTATCAACCTGCCTAGGAAATGACTCTCTCAGAAGTGTAACTTGAAGCCATTGCATATCTGAAAATATACTTATTTTCCTCACACAGCTGATTGATATTTTTTTCTTGCTGTGGAATTCTAAGTTAATGTCATTTTCTCTCTTTCAATGGCATTGATCCTTTATCAGTTAGCTTCCAATAATGCTGTTGAGAAGTTTGATGGCACTGTCACTGATCTTTAGCTTCAACTGTCTGCATGATATACTGATCTTTACTGCTCAGTTTCTACCAAGATTTTAAAAAAATCTGGAATCATATTTTTTTGTTTTTGAAGATGATTTTCTTTTGTGGGGCAATATTTTTTTAAATAACATCTTGCCTAATTTTATGGTTTTAATATTTTATCTTATTTATCTGAGATTGTTAATGATGACTTCTGCGCCTTAAATTATTTCTCTTCCTTCATCATGTTTTCTTATGTTCATTTGTTAAGGTCACTCTCTTTTCTTGAGATAATTTTCTCAAATGCCTGTTGTCCTTTGGTTGACTGAATATTTAAGCATGGGATGATAAAAATGTATTTGGAAAGTGTGAGCAAATACATGGTACTGTTGACTGGCATACTTGAGTGTCAGTACCTGTACATCATTTATCCAGAAATGGATATTCTAATTTTCCCCCTTAGAATCTAGCCTGGATTCTGAGAACTGTGCTGGTGGAGGGAGATCAGAAATATATATTTACCTGTGTTTTATGTTCCTTAATGACTTGATGCTTTACTCTTTAATCCATGCTTTACATCCAACTCTTTAGACTGTATGATAATCAACTCACATATCATAACATAATATAATCTGGTCTAGTATAACATGTAATACTAATATAATGTATTATAATGTAATGTAATCTGGTCTAGTATAAATCAGTTTCCATATATATATAGTTCAGTGGCCTCAAACATAGAGCCTATGTTCGAATCTTGGCTCCCCTACTCATTAATAGCATGACTTTTGGCAAGTTACCTATTCTCTCTTTGTGTCAATTTCCTCTCCATAAAATGAAAATAATAATAGAATCTACTAGGTAGGGTTGTTGAAACTACTACAATGTGTTAATATGCATAAAAAATTAGAATAGTTCCTGGCATACAGTAAGCACTATCTAATGATTAGTTATCATTATTAATTACTTTGTATCAGTACCAGAGGGTTGTAATATTGCAATCTCAGTGTTTTAAAACTTGTGGGAGAAAAATTAGACTTTTCTCTGAGGGTTCATCTGATAAAACTATAACTAAACAAAAGAAGATTTGGGAGATGAATTTTGATCAAAATAAGGATAAGAAGGCTTTTCTAAACATTATAAATGCTGAAAGATGCAATAGACCACACCAAGATTTAACGAATTTCCTGTCAATGGGAATGTTCAAGAGAATATTTGTGAACGATTTTGTATACTGGTAAAAGGCATTCCTGGTAGAGAAAGACTAATTGCATTGAATGAACAGAACTGAAATCACATATCTACAAAGTAAGACTTATGGGAAAGCAAGTTTAAGTATGAAGAAAATATAAAAACTTAGCCAAGTTTTGGAATGTCTAGGCAAAATTGGTTCAGGACCAAAGGAAATTAATTCAGATGCCTCCTACTCAGTGATATATAATTTATTAACATGAATAATCAATGTCATCACTATGGCTGGTATTAAACATAATGTTATGAGTGGGTGACCATTGGTTGTGAGAAAGATAGTGTTACTGAAAGAGTGTGTGGAGTCTGGCTGCTTGCCATTCAGAAGCCAATAAACAGGCCAGGTTGGTGGAAAGGAAAGTTTGTTTTATTTCAGATGCCAGGAACTGGGGGAGGGGAGGGTGGTGGACATATGTCCAAAGGCAAACTCCCTCCCCCACATTGGAACCAGTGGAGCAAGAGCTTTTGTCAACAGAAAGAGGGGGCTATATGCAGAAACAGCACAGTCAGCTCAGTTAACTTCAAATTGATCATTGGTGGCTTGACCAGCGTCATCCTGTTTGTTTTAGGTACAGTTAATCTTCAGTTTCAGGGTCCATTTGTTCCCATTTCTTTGTGGTCAGTTCTTGGAATTGTGGCAGCTTTTGTCATGGGTGCAATCTGATCATCATGTAGTTAACTTCACCTGGTGTTTCAAACTGTGCTCACAGGATTTGACTCAGAATATTGTCTATAGTCTTCGAGAAGGAACTAAAGGTCTTTGACTATGCTTAATGACTACATTATTATCATTCATTTTCCTTTGACTGTTTTCCTTTGTTTCCACATTTTTCACTTTTCTAATTAAACTTATTCTTTGACTAAAGTTTTCTACACACAAAGAAGGAGAAAACATGGGGTTGGGCAAGGACCATAGGGGTCCTGTTCCATTTCAGTAGTGTCGGGGGAGGGGGTTTCCCTCTCTCCTCCTCTTGAGTTTTATATCTGATAAGAAAATTAACAAAAGAGAGATTAATAGGAGAAAAAGAAACAATTTTTAATTCGAGTACATAGAAGTATAATAGAAATGGGTCTTACAAGGTGGCCAAAGCAGACAGCATCTTTACTTTTTAAACAAAGAAACAATAAAGTTGACAGGACAAAAAAACACAGATTTTGGGTGCTGAATTAGTGAAGAATCTGAACAGAGTTTGGGCTTGGGGTAGTCAGTTAAAGTGACAAGGCTTCTACAGGCTTCTTACCCCCAGTTCTTTGTCTCTGGTGCTAAGGGTATCCAGCTCAGATGCAGGGAGAGCACCTTTGACACGGGAGATTCACTTTATGTGTTCAGGAAGACAGCAAGAAGGGTCAGAGTGTCCCTATTGCATCAGCCTTTTCTTAAGTAACATTAATTTAAAGTAATCAATGTGCCATTGAGGCATATTTGGGGCAGAATGCCCTGGGCCCCAACAAAAGAAATAATTTAAACTTTGAAGCAACAAATTTCCTGGCTTAATATATCAAGGGTATTTGTTAGTGCTCTGACATTCAGAGTTCTTTCCAAATCTTTCAATGTTGAGTTATACTATTTAAAGATACCTTTATCTCTAATTTTATATCTCTCAAATTTCATGTTCCTTTCAAATAATTACTGAGTTCCACTAGCAGTAAAACTCAGAATGACTGTTCTGTATATTTCAAAGATTCTACTCAAGCAGTGGGAGATTGAAAGAAAATGACCCCTGAGTGCCTATGATGAAATTAATTCACTGGGAGGGAGTCATAGGTTTCAGTTGTTTCTCCAGCCCCAGCTTTTTCTGTGTACCGAAAGACACATATTTATGAAGTGCTTTGTTTAGGTACCAATTGGAATCATAGAGCTAGAATATCTTGAAATGAGCCCAGAGACCTAGTATGAAAATGAGGTAGAGGACTTAACAGCACAGTTTTGGGGACCTGCATATCTTTATTTTTTGGTCTCACGGTGTGACTTGAGGGATCTTAGTTCCCTGATCAGGAACTGAACGTGGGTCCTGCAGTGAAAGTACAAAGTCCTAACCACTGGACTGACAGTGGATTCCTGAATTTGCCCATCTTGACTGAACAATCTTGAGTTGTGCTTAACCTTGCTGAATATTAGTTACTTTTATGTATAACATAAGGATGCTCTGTCATAGGATTGATGGAAGATGCTAAGAGATGATGTATATAAAAGCACTGACATTGAACCTAGCACATAAGAATCTCTTAAATACTGAATTATGAGAAGTCAGGTCAGTTTCTTTAAGACTTGGAAAAGGATACAGGGGATAGAAAGTTGATGCGCATAGAAGCAAGCACAAAAATACAAACCTTATCTTCCTGCCGAACAGAATTATAGTGGTTCTCCCTTTTTCAGTAGGAGATGCCTTCCAAGACCCCTCCCCCGCCCCCCCAGTGGATGCCTGAAATCGTGGAGAGTACCAAACTCCATACTTATATACTGTCATTTTTTTCTATACATACATACATACCTATGACAAAATTTAATTTATAAATTAGGCACAGGAAAAGAATATTCAAACTGTGCACATCACTACTCGTGTGCTTTCAGGCTATTCTTAATTAAAATAAGGGTGACTTGAACATAAGCACTGCTGATGCTGCTTCAGTCAATTTGTTATCTGAGCCAACTACTAACTGAATAATGGGGAAGACCCACTGGCCAAAGAGATAATTCATGTCCCTGGTGGGTGGAGCTACTACATCAAGATACTCAGAATGGTGTGCAATCTAAAACCGATTATTTCTTTCTGGAGTTTTCCATTTTATATTTTGGGCCACAGTTGAAACTGAAACCATAGAAACGGAAACAGTGGATAAGGGGGGAACTGCTAAACTCTGGCCCTTCAGGTATAAAACTCTGAACCCCAATCACTGTTTCTATCTTCCTTCTAGCTCTCAATATTCTTGCATCTTCCCAGGCCTGCTGAAGGCAACTAAGCCACTCAGTGGCTACCTTCTCATCTAACTTTACTTGCCTTATGGATACCCCATGCCTTTTCTGGCTCACATCCAGACCTGGATTGTGCTTTATCCTCCAGGGAAGTATTTCTAAACTCTTCCTGAGTTGCCACATGTCTTTGCCCATCCCATACCCTGGCTCTTGATAAACATATGGTGCGGAGCACTGGACCATAGTTACTACACGTTAGATAGTGGGGGCAAAGCCATGTTGGAACATGGTCTAAATATCAGTACTTCAACACTCTGTATTAAGTGTGGCTATATGGAAACATACGTTTCCCGGTCTTTGAAAATAAATTCATCAACTTGCACCGATACTGGCTTGACTTTGATAAGTGCCTCTCATTTGTTTTATAATTTAGTGGTATAAAAAGTCATTTATGAGCAGCCCAATTGCCTAACATCGAGGGGATGGTAAAGTAAATTATGGTACATGCCTAACATCGAGGGGATGGTAAAGTAAATTATGGTACATCCACATGATGGACCATTGTGCAGCTATTAAAATGATGTTGACAAAGAGTTTTTAATGACATGGGAAAATACTAATGATATAATGCCTAGTGGATAAAATTAGGCTACAGAAATGTTCCACATAATATGGTATTAAAACCATCTAAGAAAATATGATATGTATGTCTATTACTCTGTCCTCTGATGGTTGGATGGCATCACCGACTCAATGGATATGGGTTTGAGTAGACTCCAGGAGTTGGTGATGGACAGGGAGGCCTGGTGTGCTGTGGTTCATGGGGTCGCAAGGAGTTGGACATGACTGGGTGACTGAACTGAACTAATGTATATTACTGTATATAAAATAGTATAACTTACAATATTAAGGATACATATACCAAATGTAAAATGTATTTGTTTAAGCATGCTTATTTATGATACATATATATATAATGTATTGGAAATAAACATGATGTTAACAGTGATTATCTACAAGTAAAGGAATTACAAGTGATTTTTTTTAGTTTATATTTTTCTTTCTTTTTTCCCCTTAATGTTCTATAATATGCAAGCAGTGATTTTATAATCAGTAGAAAATAAATATTCTTTATTCCAAACTGTTATCATAACCAAAGTTAACTGTGTTTGAGCTGTGAAATCAGTTTATTACATAGGTATCTGAGATCCGAATCTTTGACTGCATCTCACCTTGAGTGTAAATGGTTTCCTTAGACTAGAAAGGCCAAATGGAGAAGCTTGATTCTGCAAACTGTGGTTTAAAAACATGCTAAGTACCCAAAGAACTACGTGAATACATACTCTTTGTGCTATGAGTCAGATCCTAATCTTGAAGTGGAGGTTTCAGCAAGCTGAATAATGACACCTCTCCAAAGACATGTTCCACATCCCAGTCTCTGGAAACTGATTGTCACTTTATGTGGCCAAAAACAGACAGACTATTTTGTAGTTGAGATTAAGTCAAGTATGTTGAGATGGGTCCTAACTGCAATCATATGTATCCTTGTATGTGGGAGGTGGAGGGAGATTAGACATAAACAGAAGAGGAGAAGACAGTGTGACCAGAAGGGCAGAAACTGGCGTGATGCGAACACAAGCCAAGTGATGCTGGCAGCAGCAAGGCACAGAAGAGCCTCTGGAAGGAATAGAGCCTGTCCAACACGTTGAGTTTGGCCCAGTAAGGCTGAATTCAGAATCCTGACCTCCAGAACTGTGAGAGAATAAAATTCTGTTGTTTTAAGCTACTAGTTTTGTGAAAATTTATTACAACATCTGGAAGAATTGAATATATGGCTATGGTGACATATATGAAACGTGGCCCCTGGCTTCAAAGATTTCATAGACTAGGAAGGTAGAATAAGGCATAAACAGAGAAAATTATAATATGTTGTTAAAGGTGACTAACTGGCCCTGTGAGGTCTGAGAAAGTCATCCTAGAGGAGAGGTGATATTGGAAATTTAGTGCGTAATATTGGAAAATTAGCATATAAGAGTAACAGGGTTTGCAAACCATTTTTATGGGATAGGATAACTAGCCCTTTGAGGGAAATGATTTGTGGTTTCATTCTCTTTTGGTTAGCACAGTGCTTAATTGTTGACAGTAGTGGTTTGGGCACAACAGGGAGGCTACATAGCAGTAGATAAATGTTAAGTTTTGTTATTACTAAGCAACTAATTGTGTGACTTTCAAGTCACTTCCTTGATCTGTGCCTCAGTTTCCATATACATAAAATGCAAAATTTGGGCTAGATTTCTGAGTCTCTTGCCATTCTAAAGTTCCATAAGTCTATGTTTTGACAACATAGTAGAAGTGAAAATCGAGAACCAGTATTACAGACTAGTACATTTCAAGTATTTATAAGACTAAGTGTTCATAAAAAATCAAATTGCAAATTTGAAATAAAGTACAGAATATTGTTCTAAGAATGGAGTTATCTGACTACATAATTCCATGTAATTATTTGGACACATACACAACTCTCAGACACTCAAAAGACAGAGATATTCATTGCATAGTATTGTGTTTTCCAGATTTCCTACCATTAAAATGTTTATGTTAAATTCAAATAGACTCCTGGTCCACATTTAAATACTAGAACTATTGACTGTGAATTGGGATCCAAGGGATGAAGATAAAAGAGAAAAAAAGGGTTAGCCCTGGTGTCACAGTGATAGAGTGTAAGATACAGAGGCGGGAATGATTTAATCAACCCAGCTTCCTAAAAAAACAAAACAAACAAACAAAAAAAACTTGCTGTGATTCTTTGTCAAAGCCTTAGTAAAAAGGCTAAGACTGTACTCTAGGGTAGCAGGTGAGATGAAGCAAACTTTACTCATGACAGCATGACAGATCTTTGGCAGGATTAACGCAGTGACTCAAAGGAGCAGGCAGGCAGGAGGAAATTCCAAGGCTATTATCCAGTGTCTCTTTTCTCATAATCTCAGGAGAAAGCAAGCTCACAGTCTGTTTTCTTCACTGCATTAAGACCAGTCTTCTTCTATCAGACCATCCATTACATTGCATTGAATGGTGCCCAGTGGTACATGAATCTGAAGTCACCTGTGTTGGAAGATTTCACTGAGGAAGTACACCAAGAGGAGCCTCACTTGGTTAGAGAAAGGGAGAATTAGGTGTTGCACAATGTGAGTTATGAGGCAAAGATAAGGGCTTTGTGAGGACAGAACTACATCTGTTTTCATGTTGCTGGAACATAAATTGTGGGTCAGAGACTGATGAAAATTGAAGCTGGAGATTCCACCAAGGGCCAGGTCCCAGAGCTTTTTGTATCTCTAGCCAAGAAGCTTGGATTTCAACCTGTAAGCCAGTGGAGAACCTTCAAAAGTCATGCTGACATTTGAGTCAGTTGAACCAATAGCAGGAGGGCTAACCACAAAAAAAGGAAATCATCTTGAATTCCATGTGTAGACAGTGTTAGGCACCTGACAATGCTTACTAAAGAACAGGTGTATGATAAACAGAAATGATGAAGTGCACATCAAGCAACTGTTTCAACTAAGGGCTAGAACACTGGCTCTGACTTAAGGCTGGCAATTGAGAGTGGATTAAAGGGCAGGGATTTCTTCTGGTAAGGTTTTCATGCCAGCACTACTTGTAACACAGAGTTGCCTGAAGATAGATTCGATTTGTCTTAAAGGATCATGTCCTGAATTAACGTGGCATTCCCTAGTAGAACATTTAAAGTCTCTTTCCTTGTCTCCTAGCCTTTGGTCTTTCTTCCCTTAATTCCATTTTACACTCTATGATCTGATTTATCTATCAAAGCACAATTGTGATCATGCCTTTGTACAAAACCACCAGTGTCTGACATTGCCATTTATTTACTGCCTAAAAATACAAATCTGGACTTTGCTATTCTCAATTCTCTGGTCTCCAGCTAAGGTTCTCACATTATCTCTCATTATTCCTTTTCATACATGTCCTGTCCAAACCAAACAACTCTTTGCTGCTTTAACATTATGTATTCTTCTGACCCCGGTTACTATCTGTGCACAGATGTTCCATCATCTCTCAGTGTTCAGCTCTGGTGTTTGCTCCCCTGTGATGCTGTTTTTGATCCACCATGTAAAATTCAAGCTGGATGTCTTCTCTCTTTCCTCCCATCTCTTCATGCTATTTTGTCTATGCTGTCTTACTCTTTCCTTGAATTTCCTACCTTGCGTTGAGTGTCATGGTCCTTCATCTCAGCTCTTTGACAGAAAAGCAAAGAAGATCATGTCATCATAAACTTTTATTTTTGATGTGGTTGCCTCTGCCTGGAACCCCACTCTGGAGAAGCCCTGTGGACCTTTTAAGGCCTATTTCATTTATTATGTCTCCAGCATCTTTCCTGATTTCATTTTTCCCGAAACTTCAAAAATGTCAAAAGTTCTGAAGAACTTTTCACCCACTCTTGGTGCCCTTATAGCATTTTATTCATTCCATTACTACCCCTAGAATGTCGGTGTTCATTAAATTCTAGAGTTTGGTTTATGGTTTTTGTTATAGTTCTTTCCTTCAAGTCGATTTCTGAGAATAAAGAGCAACAGTTTGGAATCTGAAATCAAGGGTTCTTTCCAGACATGTGTAGATAGCAAAACTGATGTCTTTTGTGAAAGTATAATCAAATCAATGAGAGATGCCAATATTCAGGCACGTTAAGCCTTGTCCATTTGTTGGTTATTCTACATCCCCTTCTTCTGATTGGCCATGTAGAAATATCACATCTAGGACCAAGCATTGCTGAAATTGATCATCCTTCTTCCATCATCAGTGCTACTGAATGTCACAATCATTCTTTGAAACACAAAGATTTCAAATACATATAGAGTGTTTCCAATTTGCTTTCACTTGCCTGATCAAAATGTTGTTCTTTAGGAGTTTATTTCTCATAATCTCTTCAAGTGCTGTTTATTTGGGAAAAAAAAAAGTGTTGCAAACTAACCTTGTAACAATTTCAATGAAATAAGGATTAAAATAATTCCCATAGAGTATGTAGTCTCATTTTATCAAGAGGGATTTTTAATGAGTATTTTCTGCAAGTGCCATATCTGTACAGATTAGCAGCAAATGAGGGAAAGATCTTGAGCCTCAGACTTCAGTTAGCATTAAACATTCAGTTTAGGCACGATTTCAGGGCTGGACCCTGGAGAAGGAAATGGCAACCCACTCTAGTATCCTTGCTTGGAAAATTCCATGGACAGAGAAGCCTGGTGGGCTACAGTCCATGGGGTCACAAAGAGTCAGCCATGACTGAGCGACTGAGAACTTAGGACTGGAAGCTGGGTGGGGCAAGGGAAGCATTTACCTAAGATAAGGATTTAAAAATGGACAGGAGTCATATTTCAAAGTTTAGCACTTAAAAAAATCATGTTTATGATTAATTTTTATTTTTTAAAGTATTACATTAAAATATTGTTTATCTTGTTGACTGAGTTTTGACACATCTGCTCTTAATTTTACATGGAACGTGGATGCCTCCATTACGTTACACTCTCTCTGGCCTTTGTTGGTTTATAGCATAGACAGCCTAGGGCTTAAGCTCTTTCCTCTGCCTCACCGTGGACCACCAAAACCAGGTGAGTGACTCACGCATTAAGCCTGATGACACCTCTGCATGGTTTGTCAAGATCCATGTATTCAGTGTATACATTTACTCATGAGGATCTGTTGATGAATTATGTCTCATCACAGGACTCTGGTATTAGCCTTACTAAGATACTCAAACAGTTCAAGTGGGTAGACTGCTTCATTTGTGAAATCCAGCATGAGTTTCAGCAGGTAATAGGAGCTAAGGATGGTTATATTTGTGACAATTCTGTAATTCCTTAGGAGAAAGGGGACTTTTGTTTCTACCTTTGGTATAGTCATCTGTAAGACATATTTTGCTTAACAGATTAATTATTTATAAGAAATGCATTATCCTTTCCTACTTTTTATCTTCTTGATTCACATGCATTCAATAGTATTAGGTAAGGTGCATTTTTAACCTCTAAAGACTCTGCCACACAATAGTGGGCCTTTCCAAAGACCTCTGTCTGCAGCACAGTATCTAGCTACTTAGGAATGAAAATTAATATTAAGCACATGAATTCAAGGGCATCTGTCAAAATTCTCAGGTGGATTTCCCCAGTGCCTTTAAAACCTAATAATAGTTCACGCAGTACAGGCTCCCACGGAACTTTTAACTACAGGTTATTAATCATTAGTGTCCTATGGTTTTTCTTACACAGCTTATAATGCCTAATTCTAATAATGCTGGGAAATGTCATAGTGGCTAATATTTAATCTTCAAGTGCTTTTTTGTTTGAATCAGATTTAGATTGTAGTTTGCTTTTGGGGAAACTTTAAGCATAATGAGAAGTTTTTATTTTTATATACAGCATTAATATCAGCCAAAGAATTGAGAACTAAAACTTGCAGGATCCTTGGAAATTACAAAAATGCTTTAATTTTACAGATGGGGAAACTGAGATCACAAAGGTAATGCTGTTATTACAACCCTTAGATATGTTTAAATATACTTGGGTGAAGCACATAGATGTATACACACACACACACACACACACACACACACACACACACAAACACATCTGTGTGTATGTGTGTCTGTTGGATTGTCCAAAAATTTCATTTGGATTTTATGTGACATCTTATATGTGTATTTGTTTATATTTATCTACCTGATGCAATTTCCTTTTCTATTAATTTAAAAATTAATAAGTGACCTCGTGTGGTATTGGGCCACAATATGATATGTACCAATATGTACAATGTGTTCAATGGACAGGATTTCTCTAAGTTTTTTTCCCCTGCTCTTTTAAATCCATATTCATGTGTTCTTCAGTAATTTTTTTGTCATTTCTTCTTTCACATATAATTATTTCTCTTAATAATTAGGATCATTTGAGTTTTAGAGCAAAGCATAGCTATTACAAAGGGGAGAAAAGAGTAAGGTAAGATAAAGCAGAACATAAGTGTTTTTAGGTAGACTTTGGGGGAGATATAAAGACATTTGAGTCAAAAACACCAGATTTTTGAACCTATATTCTTATTCCACTTCTGTTGGTTCTACTGGGGAGTGCTGAGATATGGGCAAAGCAGTTGCAATCAGATCAAACTGTCATTCCAGAATCTGCTGTCCTCTAGCGTGAATTTCTTTGCTTTAACACTTCATTGTGCAAATCTCCAATGCCTTTGGAAGAGGGCTTGTAGAATTTTCCTGTTGTTCCTGGAGGATTTTTTCATTAGGCTAAATGAAAAATAAATCATTTAATACTACTTACTCAGGATTCGAGGCACTGGTTATGTAATAGTGTATACAGCTCTTAAGAAGTTATGTTCTTATGGAATAAGCAACACTCCCTAATAGGGAAATTCAACCCCAAGTCTTGGTTTATGGAAGGTATATTGGCTACTATGTTAACAAGGAGCTATAACTAAATGTTTCTCATATCAGACACCATGCAATTGCATGGCATGGAAGTACAGAACAGAAGTAACAGAAACATCCTTCTACCCACATAAACTCTGGAGAGTATCCTAAATAGAATGTAAAACCAAAACTTGGTCATGCTGCCTCTAAACTGATAAGAAAATCTCTTTGAGTTGAAACTTGATTTGTAATTAAGACATACCCTTCAAACACCTATCATTACTGACAATTGAAACCACAGTAAACAAAGGAAGTGATGAATGGTAGCTTGTATAAATGTAACCTAAAGATATATGATATCATTGATATCATTACATGAATTTCTCCTTCGTGGACACTTTTAAAAAGATTTGCTTCATCAAAACCATGATAGAGAGATGTAAACAAGAGCAGAAGAGTGCTTTTGTATGATTCCCCTGTGAACATACTTGACATGTGAATTAGAACACAATAGATGCATGTGGCCAGCGTTTTTCTTCCAGGTGCTGAGTGTGCAGAGCATGTGATGTGAAGCCCTTTCTTTCTTTTAACACTTCATCATTTGATTAGTTTGTTGGTGAGTATTAGGTATTTACCACCTAATACTAGGAACTGAGCTGTCAGGAGAGTGAAAATGAGGTTATAAAATCCAGGAAACTTGACAAGGTGAGATACTAACAAAGGCTTCTGCTGGTGGATGCCTAGACTGGTGCAGTCATTCTGGAAAGCAAACTGCTGATATTTAGTCAAAGTACAATAGAGATATACATACTCGAGGGCCTGATAGTTTTGCTTAATATCCCAAAGAGAATTACACACAGGTCTATGCATAGCCGTATACAGAAGTATTTGTTGCAATTTTCATTTTGCTGTTTTTTTCTGTGAGAGGTATTTGATCTTATTCATTGTTCATTATGGTGGGTGTGCCAGAGAGACAGAATGGACTAACTCTATATAGAGTAAAATATTGAGTGAAAATAGTAAGAAAGAAGGTGAGATCTCAATACCACTCACATAAATTTAAAAATTCATGACACACACACAGAAAGATACACAGTTTACAGGCATTTTGTATGTTAACCCCATTACACTGGTTCTCTGTGGTAGGAGAAGGGGAGGGCAAATTGGGGATAAAAGGGAATGAATATATGTAAAATTGAGAGAGGCTTTACAAAAGCTAATAGTTACAATGTGTCATGAATTGAAGAATATGATTAACACTACTCTTTTCACCTGAGATCCCATTACCAGGGGTGAGGGAAAGGCTCTGAGGAATTTGGGATCTGAGTCTTGTCAGTATATTCTCTTTCAGATGTGTTACCCAAGTTGCCAGTGCTACCATGTCCCTTGAGGGGGGCACTGAAGTCAATACCTCACTGCAGACATGGCTTGACAGCTAACTTTAATAAAATGTAATTCTGAAGATGCCATCAGTTCATTTAAGCCTCCACTCTTTTGGGTCGAAAACATGGCAGGGTGGAAAAATAATGGACTTGAGACACATATATACTTAGGTCAGAGCATCGCTCTGTCATTTATACAGGTGTGGTCATGGGAAGGGCACTTAACCTTTTTGTGTCTCATGTTTTCATATAATTTCATATAATACAGGGCTAATTATGCCTGTCTTGTTGAATTACAAGTATCAGGGATAATGTTTATACAGCGTTTGGCCATCAAGTAATTGGGGTGATAGCATTGCTATTGCTGCTGTTGTTAGCATAGATTATAAGACAAAAAAATATGCCAGTAGTACACTGACCTACTTGGTTACATTTATTATGTGTCTTAAAAAGTAATCTAAACATCAGCAAATAAAGTATATGAACATAATAAAAGGGATGTTCCCCTTAATTCAACATGATGTGCATCTATGGTGCACCTGCTGTGGCCTCATTACAGTGCTGGGGACTGGAGAGAAAAGATGGGAGGAGGTAAGTAACAGGAAGCAGCTGTGGTCTGGATCTTTGTCTTAGTCCAGCGGCACTGACAGATACACCAGGTAATGAACATAATGCAAATTAGACTCTGGGGTAGATTTAATGATGAACAACCGTTCAGTTTACCAGAAACAGATATGAAATATCTTGTTCAAGAATCATGCTCTGGTGATTTTGGCATCATATTCTTAACCAATTGAAGAAACTCAGGTATCTCGCGTCTAGAGAATTTGACCAAAGATAGGGGCGGGAAGATACCCTGGAGCAGGAAATGGCAACCCACTCCAGTATTCTTGCCTGGAGAATTCCATGGACAGAGGAGCCTGGCGGGCTATAGTTCAAAAGAGTCAGACTCGACTGAGAGACTTACACACACACACACACACACACACACACACACAAAATTCCATTGTGGCATTACTGGATTTTGATAGAAATTCTGTCTAATACTTTGTCAGTTCAGAGAAATGTCCATTTCTCTGATAATTTATGGCAGTTGGAATCCTGTCTGCTTGGCATTGATGTTGGTTTTCTTAGCTGATCTCTGTCTCTCTCAGCCTCTCTTTCTCTCTCTCATTCTATCTAAATTTCTATCGTTTATTCCCACTTTCCTTATCTTTATATGACTTCTTCCTGCTTAGAGGCATTTATTAAGTTTTTAGCAGCTTCAAAAAAAGTGTAGCTGAAAAAAAAAAGTGTAGCTGGTAAAAATAACTAATATTTACCACTGTAATTTGCAAAGCATATACATGTCCCTTATCTTATATAGACATCAAAAGTCTTTTAGGTAGATAACATCATTTTATTGGGGTCAAGACATGCATCAAAATTTGGACTTAAACTTTAAATCCTCTCTTGTAGCTATTTCTGCTTTGCCATAAACGACTCTCAAGATGGGAGGAGAAAAGCCCACTTTACATTGTCCCTTATGAATATTCATTAAGGTAATTAAAGTAAAAGTAGGTTTACCAGACTATTGAAAGCTTCATCAATGATTCAGTTCAGTTCAGTTCATTCGTGTCCGACTCTTTGCGACCCCACCGACTGCAACATGTCAGGCTTCCCTGTCCATCACCAACTTCTGGAGCTTACTCAAACTCATGTCCATTGAGTCAGTGATGCCATCCAACCATCTCGTCCTCTATCTATCTTCCCTTTCTCCTCCTGCCTTCAATCTTTCCCTGCATCAGGGTCTTTCCCAATGAGTCAGTTCTTCACATCACATGGCCAAATTATTGGAGTTTCAGCTTCAGCATCAGTCGTTCCAATGAATATTCAGGACTGATTTCCTTTAGGATGGACTGGTTGGATCTCCTTGCAGTCCAAAGGACTCTCAAGAATCTTCTCAAAGACCACAGTTCATCAATGATTAAAGCTGACATTTTCTTTTGTCTTTTCATTTCTCCTATTCTATGGTGTGTTTACTCCTAGACTAACCCCAGGACACTCTGCTTATTTTTTTAATTTTATATTTATTTTTGGCTGTGCTGGGTCTTAGTTACTGTGAAGGCTTTTCTCTAGTGGGGGCTACTCTCTAGTTGTGGTGCACAGGCTTCTCACTGAGGTGTCTTCTCTCATTGTGCAGCACAAGCTCTAGGGCATATGGGTCTCATGAGTTGCAGAACATGGACTTAGTAGTAGTGGCATACCAGCTTAGTTGCTCCAAGGCATGTGGGATCTTCCGGGAAGGGATTTAACCCAAGTCCCCTTCATTTGCAGGCCGATTCTTTACCAGTGAGCCACCAGGGAAGCCCAGGACGATATGTATTTAATTAATTCCCTGCCTTCTTTGGGCCCTCACTTCATCAAGAGGTTGTCTTTCTCTTTTGTACTTTAAACTTTTCTCCATTAGCTGCTTCTCTGTTACCGAGCATGGTCAAATGTATCTTTTCCCAAGTAGCAAAGATTCAATGTCCTTTATTCCTCAAACAGTATAAGCTACTTGATAGCTCAAGTTTACCAAAATTATCTAGTCCTGTTTTCTCAGCTTTTGAACCTCTCTTCTCCTCAAATCTTTGCAAAGATTTCTTTCCCCACCAACCTACTGAATCCAGTCTCTGTAAGGTTAGTCTCTTTACATGCATTAAGTATGGTGTATCACATTAGGTGATGTGATCATTACTGCTGTTATGACTTGTCCATGTAGATGATACAGTGACTAGGCTGATAGGGTCTAAACATTGCATAATTCTTTTAGTGTCGCTTACTTTGTTGCCTTAATTCAGCCAGAAATTTTCCAAATGAAATGAAATAAGCCCTCTGACTAGGAAGAATCAAGACAAAGAAGTCTTGTATAGAAAAATTCTGATTTCCTAATGTTATCAAGCTGTTTAAATGACCTTGAGCAAATAACATCTCCTCTCTGAATTTTGATGCCTTTTATTGGGAAATATAAAATCATCTATTTCTGCTTTATTGACTATGCCAAAGCCTTTGACTATGTGGATCACAACAAACTGTGGAAAATTCTGAAAGTGATGGGAAATACCAGACCACCTGACTTGCCTCTTGAGAAACCAATGTGCAGGTCAGGAAGCAACAGTTAGAACTGGACATGAAACAACAGACTGGTTCCAAATAGGAAAAGGAGTACGTCAAGGCTGTATATTGTCACCCTGCTTGTTTAACTTATATGCAGAGTACATCATGAGAAATGCTGGGCTGGAATCAAGATTGCTGGGAGAAATATTAATAACCTCAGATATGCAGATGACACCACCTTTATGGCAGAAAGTGAAGAGGAACTAAAAAGCCTCTTGATGAAAGTAAAAGAGGGTGAAAAAGCTGGCTTAAAGCTCAACATTCAGAAAACTAAGATCATGGCATCTGGTCCCATCACTTCATGGGAAATAGATGGGGAAACAGGGAAACAGTGTCAGACTTTATTTGGGGGGGGGCTCCAAAATCACTGAAGATGGTGACTGCAGCCATGAAATTAAAAGACACTTCTTGGAAGGAAAGTTATGACCAACCTAGATAGCATATTGTAAAGCAGAGACATTACTTTGCCAACAAAGGTCCATCTAGTCAATGCTATGGTTTTCCCAGTGGTCATGTATGGATGTGAAAGTTGGCCTGTGAAGAACGTTGAGTGCCAAAGAATTGATGCTTTTGTACTGTGTTGTTGGAGAAGGCTTATGAGAGTCCCTTGGACTGCAAAGAGATCCAACCAGTCCATTCTAAAGGAGATCAGTCCTGGGTGTTCTTTGGAAGGACTGATGCTAAAGCTGAAACTCCAATACTTTGGTCACTTCATGTGAAGAGTTGATTCATTGAAAAAGACTCTGATACTGGGAGGGATTGGGGGCAGGAGGAGAAGGGGACGACAGAGGATGAGATGGCTGGATGGCATCACCAACTCAATGGACATGAGTTTGTGTGAACTCCGGGAGTTGGTGATGGACAGGGAGGCCTGGCATGCTGCAATTCATGGGTTCACAAAGTTAGACATGACTGAGCGACTGAACTGAACTGAACTGATGGGGAAACATAGTTTAATTCATAGGGATGCTGTGAAGACTGGATGACAGAATGTGTGTGAAAACGTACTGTAACCTCTAAAGTATGGCATACATTTGTGCTTGGACTCCTGTGTACCCTAAAACAGTGCCCATCCATGGTTTAGTTAGCTTAACTTGTATGATGAACTGTCCTAATGACTCTCTGCATGGTTAACTGACAGGACTTCTGAACAAGAACACATCAAAATGGAAGAATGATGCAGATACAAACAAGCTTGATGCAGCGTCTTAATTTTAGTTGTTCGAGGAGAGGAGTTGTTTTAAGGACAGTTTAGAAGCTGTTAGTATCTCCCTGGTCCAGTTCCCTTTGGATTGATGTCAGAGAGAGGACAGTAGATTTAGACACAGAGGACTGTTTCACTCTTCAGATGTATGTCCTCTCTAACAGAATGTAATACAAAGAGAGGTTGAACATTCTCCCATATTCACCACATACAATTTTGATCATTTAAGGGCTCAGTGCACCCATGCCAGTAGGAGAGCATGTTTGTGAGATACTAGTGCCTGGCACAAAAGCTCTTAGTCTTAGTGAGATTTTGCATTTTCTTATGAACAAGTTCTGCAGGGTAGAGTGGCAGGACCAGTCAGAGGCAGCAATGCAATGAACATGGTAATAGCTAAGAGTAAATGCGGTGGGGTGAGGGTGGTTGTCCATAGCAGCCTGGATTTGTTCATGAGAAAATATGAGAGCCCTTTTGGGAATTTCCAGAAATAGTTGAAAGTATGGGGATCTGAATGAGATGCTGAAGGTCTTCTGAAGTATGTGGGTAGGGTAAGAAGATTTAAAATTTGGGTCAGTATTATTAATCTCATTTTGCTGTTCTTCACAATTTGTTGAGGTCTGGAGAAAATTGAGTTACAGCTGTAAGTTACTATTTTATTATCAGTCAGTCCATTTATATTTTCATTTACTTGCACAAACACAGCGACCATTATTCATATCAGGAACTAAGTGAATAACACCCCTTTGAATTATGCAACCTGGGAGGTGGCCTATTCTCATTAGGTAATTGGATTTTTCTCTCCTCCTTTGTTGCCAGCTAGACCTTAGCTTCTTTCAGACAGGAACTATAATCATGATAATTTTATGTAAAATGCAAGCATCTCCAACAAAAGGACTATCTTAGGAGACGTGTACTTAAAATTATGTAGCATGCACGCAGCCCACCATCATCACATTCACATCTTGAATGAAATGCAAACCTCCCAAGGTTTAGGACGTCGATAAATGGCAATGAGGCCATTCAGCCCCTTATTCTTCAGAGCTCTATCATGAGGGCAGAATGAGAAGGCAGTTCAGGGTGATAGGTTAGGGTCTGTATGGAGTTCTTGCCCTCTATGCAAGGAAATCAACTGAACACGATGGAATCACTTCTTTTCTAATGTGGTTTATATATATTAAAGACACCATTATCAGCTAGAGTTGAAATATTATTGAATGCAATTCCCTAACTGTGAATACCATTTGGGTATTCCTTCTAATTCATACTATAACCAAATGATTGGTATGACGAAACACTTGGGATTGTAAGTTAATAAAATTCAAGCGAATCTAGGATATATTTCAAGAAGCAAATCAGTCTTACACAGAAATTAAGCAGCCTACATGTAGTGGTACAGAAATTGATCTTATAAATTACTATCATAGCAATAATCTGAAGTGATAAGGCAGGCCACTTTTCTGCCAACTAAAATGAAAAAAAAAACATAAATAAAAACAACTATTCATTGTACAGTGATTCTTGTTGAATAATGTATTGATGATAATGCAACTTGGAATTGTGTTCCAGCTTAACAGAAACATCTTTTGTTGTGGTAGCCTGTGAGAAAACGTGTATATGCTGAAACTTGCACATAACCAAAGTTGACAAAAAATGTTAAAAATGAATTTACATGTAAATTTATAACTGAATAAATATTTTAAAAAGCCATCTGGATTTGTGAGGAAGAATTTAAAAATGAGGGCATTTGAATTACATGTTGGAATGGTTCTGAAAAATATATAGCCCTTTTCAATAGCTAATTATACTAAAATTACCAAAGGGAATGTAAGTGTTATCTTTTCATCTGTGGTAAATAGTCACTGAGTATGTGCCGCATTGCTTTGTCAAATCTTTCTGGAATAATATTTTTAGAAATATTTGAGTGCAATAGTTAGCTAATTTTCATTAATAAAACATTAATCAAGTGGAAATTTTACCACGCAAAGTAGAACTTTTTTTTCCGTTTTGCATATCTTCTTGAAGAGTATCATCATTCTTAACTTAATATTTCAGAACCTACTCAGGATATGGGATGGCAATATTAAAATAGCAGATCATTTATTGCTAACTACTTTTACTAGTTGGTAACTTTACTAAGCTTCCAAGTATTTAAGTACTCAGTAACTTTAATTCCCTAACAGATAGCAGTAAATTTAGAATTTAACATTAGGGGAATTCTGCATTTAGTGTAACACATGTTCAGTTTCTGCTATTTTCTTTGTCTTAAAAATACTTTATGCAAATAAACAGAAACCTGCTCTCTGATTTAGTAGTTTCCAGAATTGATTCCTGATTCAATCGGAAGATAGACATTTTCAATACCTCTTCTGTAATTTACTAGTTAAATGATGAGTTCTCTGGGGACACAGTTTTTAATTCTTAAGTTGGGACTAGTAATAGTTGCCTAATTTAGAGTGCCTTTTTAGGGGCCTCACAATCCATGCAGGGGAAAGTGCTTGTAAAACTGTTAGATACAGTGCAATAGAACTTTGAATTTACAATATGATTGTTATTATTTATATACTGACCAATTGGTGAAATTCAAAGATTACTTTCATATAGAGCATCTTATTTTTTTTTAAGCTTTGCTAAATCCAACAGTAGCACATCAATGGTATTTTATGAACTGTTTCTTTATAACTTGAAAGAAGATGCTTTGCTCTTTTTTCTTTTAACCAAATTGGTACAAAATCCTGTTTATGCAAAACGTCAGAAACTTAGTATTTCTTCACTCTTCTTAGAACAGTGACTTTCAAACACAAACCAACGTTAACCTCTATTCTGCCTTCTTCCTTTGCCAAGTGCCAACTGTAGAGTGATTTATGCATTGTCTTTTATTGACTAAACCAATGTCAGAGATCAGTCCGTTTCTTGTGAAGAGGTGGGTTTCATAGATAGAATATCCTTGGGCTTAAAGCAGAAATAAACATAATTCTGAAAACCAAAATTCATACCAATAACTATTGTTGAGAAAGGAAAAAGAGGCAAGATTTCATTGTCTTACTTTTCAAGACCCTGTGTCTTTGTCAAGAATATAGTATTTTTGTATTTAAACAATTATATAAATAATATTGTGCCATAGCTATTATGGTTTCTGATGTTTTCACTCAGTGCTGTTTTTCCCATGGACAGAGGAGCCTAGTGCATTACAGTCCTTGTGGCTGCAAAAGAGTCAGATAGGACTGAGCACACATGCACTTACGCTGTTTCCAAGATGTACCCAGATGAACATAAGGAAATCTAGTTTATTACTTCTACTGCTTCAGATTATTCCATAGTGCATATCTACATCTTCTTTATCCAACCTTTTGGTGATGAATACCTTGGTTGCATCCTACTTCAGATACCACAAACAACTCTGTGGCGAATATCTTTGCACATAACCTTTTCTGTGAGATTTTTAAAACTAATTTTAAATTTTAACTGGAGACTAATTACTTTACAATATTGTAGTGGTTTTTGCCATACATTGACATGAATCAGCCATGAGTGTACATGAAAAATAATATTCCAGGAGTGGGATTTACTGGATCATATAGTTTGTGTATACTTAATTTCATTAAGTCCTGCCATACTGCTCTCCAAAAGGGCTGTACTAGATTACACTTTGATATAAAGGAGAGTACATGGTTCCCACCAACATCTGCTAGCATATTTTTACATTTTTGAAAATTGCAATAAGAACAAGTGATAGTTCATTGTTTAATTTGTATTTCTTTTACTAGTGTTACATATTCAGTTCTCCATTTCTGTGACTTGACTATTCATATTTTTGTCCATTTTTCCTATCAACATCTCTGATTTTCTTCTGCTGGTAATTTTAGAAATTTGTGGAGTCTAGCTATTAATCCCTTATCAGGTTTTAACATCGAACATTTCATCTGCCACCTATTTGTTAACTTTTGCATATCTTCCGCTGGACAGAAATCTTTGTTTTGAGCCATTTTCGTCAAACAAATGCATCACTAGGCACTATTGCAAACACAGAAAGTAACTTGTTATGCTTATGTAAACCATGAAACATGATGAAAAATGGAGCACATATGCATCCACCACACAATTTAAGAATAAGAAATTACCAATAGTGTTCAATGTATCTTTGTCTTCCACCCCAATTCTGCCCTTAGTTACCTCTGCCCCATACTTACTTACCAGAGGTAACTATTATTATTATTATTATTTTTATATTCTCTCACATGCTCAATTTTAACCAGTTTTTGCATACATCCCTAAACAATATATAATTAATTTTTTCCTGTTTTGAAACTTAATAAAATAGTATCAGTCTGCATATATTCTTCTGACTTCATTTTTCATTTGACCTCATGTTTCTAAGATTCATTCATGTCAGTGTGAATCTGCAGCATATTCATTTTCACTGCTGTTTGGTATTTCATTCTGAAATTTTACCACAATTTATTTATGTATTCTCTTGTCAATGGATTTTTGGCTCTTTCTAGTTTTTTATTGTTGTTGTTGTGGAAGGATGGTAAGGAATGATGCACCTATAAACATACAGCCACTACTCCATATCTGTGTTTTGCATCTGCAAATTCAACCAACTGCAGATAGAAAGTATTTTGAAAGAAATTCCAGAAATTCCTCGAAAGTAGAACTTGAATTTGCAAAGTATCAGTAACTATTAACATTGCATTTACATTGCATACATAACTATTGACATAGTGCTTACATTGTGTTAGATATTACAAGTAATTTAGAGATGAATTAAAGTACACAAGAGGGCGCCTGTTTCTTATATGCCAATACTATACCATTTTGGATAATGACCTTGAGCAATACCTATGAATACTAGACGACTTGTATCTTCTGTTTTACATGTGCAAGATTTGCTCTAGGCTATATCCTATGAGCGAAATTGCTGGATTGTTGGGCATTAGCCAATATAATTTTAAAGATAATGCCAAGTTGCTTGTCAACATGCTTACACCAATTTCTTACACGAGCAACTTATGAGAGTTGATTCACAATCGTCTCTAGAACTTGGAACTGTCAGATATCTTAACTTTTTCTCAATTTAGTGAATAAAAAATGGCGTTTTATTGTGAAATTATATTTGCATGCCCATGATTTGTAATTATACTCAGTATAGTTGACTATATCAGAAGCAATTTGAATGTTCCCTTATGTAAAGTGTCTATTCATATTTTTGCTCATTTTTAACTGGGTTGCTATTTTTATGTTTAGGGCTTGAAAAAAATATTCTGGAAACTAACCTTTTGCCTGTTATGCATATGAAAGTGAAAGTCACTCAGTGGTGTCCAACTTTTTGTAACCCCATGGACTATATAGTCCATGGAATTCTCCAGACCAGAATACTGGAGTGGGTAACCTTTCCCTTCTCCAGGAGATCTTCCCAACCCAGGGATTAAACCCAGGTCTCTTGCACTGCATGTAGATTCTTTACCAGCTGAGCTACAAGGGAAGCCCAAGAATACTGGAGTGGGTAGCCTATCCCTTCTCCAGAAGATCTTCCTGACCCAGGGTCTCCTGCATTGCAGGCAAATTCTTTACCAACTGAGCTATCAGGGAAGCCCTGTCATATGTATAGCAAATTTATTATTCTAATTTGTGATTTCTCCTTTTCAGTTATTTTATGATTTTATCAGGAATACATAGATTTGTAATTTTAATGTAATTAATTTTAGCAAGCTTGTCCTTTATGAATATTGAGGTTTTGTCTTTTGGTCTGGTTTAGAAAAATTTCCCTACCAATGTTATAAAATTAATTTGATTTAAACCAAAGATATTTAGAGTTTTGCATTTCATATTTAAGTATTTCATCTATCTGACATGGATTTTTATGTGTGGTTTGAGGTAGAGATTCATTTACATTTTTCCATATGGACAAACAGTTGTTCTAGCAAATTTTATTGTATTTATTTTTGTTCATTCCCCATGGATATGTAATGTCATTTACCAAATTTTTATATATCTTTGGGTCCATGTCTGCACTTGTCTTTTACATTTCAGTTAAACATTATCATTGTACCAATGTCATTCATTCACTTATCTCTTCAACAAATACTGAGCATCTGCTACTTGGGACTTCCCAGGTGGCGCTAGTGGTAAAGAACTCACCTGGCAATGCAGGGGACATAAGAGACGTGGATTTGATCTCTGGGTTGGGAAGATCCTCTAGAGGAGGAAATGGCAGCCCATTCCAGTATTCCTAATTTAATATTTTAGAACCTACTCAGTATATATGATGGTAATATTAAAATAGCAGATCACTTATTGCTAATTGATTTTACTAGTTGGTAACCTTACTGAGCATCCAAGTATTTATGTATTCAGTAACTTTAATTCCCGAACAGATAGCAGTGAATTTAGAATTGAACATTATCCCCCTATGCTTCAGCATCTCTCAGAGTTTGCTCAAATTCAGGTCCACTGAGTCGGTGATGCTATCTAACCATCTCATCCTCTGCTAACCACTTCTCTTTTTCCCTTCAGTCTTTTCCAGCATCAGGATCTCTTCCAGTGAATTGGCTCTTCGCATCAGGTGGCCAAAGTATTGGAGCTTCAGCTTCAGCATCAGTCCTTCCGATGAATATTGTGGGTTGATTTCCTTTAGGATTGACTGGTTTGATCTTTTTTCAGTCCAAGGGACTCTGAAGAGTCATCTCCAGCACCACAGTTCAAAAGCACCAATTCTTCAGTGTTCAGCCTTCTTTATGGTCCAACTGTCACATCTGTACTTGACTACTGGCAAAATCATAGCTTTGACTATAAGGACCTTTGTTGGCAAAGTGATATCTCTGCTTTTTAATATGCTGTCTAGGTTTGTCATAGCTTTCCTTCCAAGGAGCAAGCATCTTTTAATTTCATGGCTGCAGTCACCATCCACAGTGACTTTGGAGCCCAGAAAAATAAAGTCTGTCACTGCTTCCACTCCTTCCCCTTCTATTTGCCATGAAGTGATGGGACCAGATGCCATGATCTTATTTCTTGAATGTTGAGTTTAAATCAGCTTTTTCACTCTCCTCTTTCACCCTCATTAAGAAGAGGCTCTTTAGTTCCTCTTAACTTTCTGCCATTTAGAGTGTATCATCTGCATATCTAAGGTTGTTGATATTTCTCCTGGCAAACTTAATACCACTTGGGATTCATCCAGCCCTGCATTTTGCATAATGTGTTCTGCATATAAGTTAAATAAGTAGAGTGATTATATACAGCCTTGTTGTACTCCCTTCCCAATTTGGAACCAGTCGTTGTTCCATGTCCAGTTCTAACTGTTACTTCTTGAACTTCATACAGCTTTCTCAGGAGGCAGATCAGGGGGTCTGGTATTCCCGTCTCTTTAAGATTTTTTCACAGTTTGTTGTGACGCCACATTGAAAGTATATATCAATTTGGGAAAATGTGTTGTTATCTTTCTGAATTTTGGGGGGTAGAAAAAATGGTACCATTTTCATTGACTTTGTTCTTTTCTGTGTGTTGAAGTGTGCTTTACCATTTTGTTTGCATTTAAAAATTATGTATCTATTTTTGGCTCTGCTGAGTCTTTGTTGCTGCATGTGGGTTTTCTCTGGTTGTGATGAAAGTGAAAGTTGCTCAGTCCTGTCTGACTCTTTGCGACCCCATCGACTATACAGTCCATGGAATTCTCCAGGCCAGGATACTGGAGTGGGTAGCCTTTCCCTGTTCCAGGGGATCTTCCCAACCCAGGGATCGAACCCAGGTCTCCCACACTGCAGAGGTCTCCCACTCTTCCCAGCTGAACCACCAGGGAATCCCAAGAATACTGGAGTGGGTAGCCTATCCCTTCTCTAGTGGATCTTCCTGACCCAGGAATCGAACCAGGGTCTCCTACATTGCAGGCAGATTATTTACCAACTGAACTATCAGAGAAGCCTAGTTGTGACGAGCAGAAGGTATTCTCTCATTGTGGTGCACAGGCTTCTCAATGCAGTGGCTTCTGTTGTTGCAGCATGCTGACTTTAGGGTACACAGGCTTCAGTTGTTGCAAGTGCACCAGCTTAGTTGATCTATGGCATGTGGGATCTTTCTGTACCATGGATCTAATCCATGTCTCCCTCATTGGCAGGTGAATTCTTATCCACTGGGTCAACAGGGAAGTACCTGCTTCGCCATTCTTTTCCATGAAAGTCGTGTACATTCATGGTTCATATAAAAATCTGTCTAGAAGGCCTATTAGTCACTTGCTTTACCACCACCACCACCCCTCCCACCTCATCTACATTATCATCACCATACCATTCTCCTTTCTGCTTCTCAATCACATCAAGCATATTCCTACCCTAGGACATCAGAGTGCCCTTCCTGCAGATAACTGCATGGACCACACACTCGGCTCTTTCAGGTTTCTGGTCACATGTTGCTGTATTAATGTGGACTTGCCCGACCACCCAATTTCAGTTATTCCCATCAGCATCTACTATCTCATTTTCTGCTTTTATTTTCATGGTACTTTTGCTCATCAACTGCTGCTAACTGCTAAGTCACTTCAGTCGTGTCCGACTCTGTGTGACCCCACAGATGGCAGCCCACCAGGCTCCACCATCCCTGGGATTCTCCAGGCAAGAACACTGGAGTGGGTTGCCATTTTCTTCTCCAATGCATGAAAGTGAAAAGTGAAAGGGAAGTCGCTCAGTCGTGTCCGACTCTTCGTGACCCCATGGAGTGCAGCCTACCAGGCTCCTCCATCCATTGGATTTTCCAGGCAAGAGTACTGGAGTGGGTTGCCATTGCCTTCTCCATTACTCATCAACATCTATAAAAAATTCATGTTTTTCCCCCTTAATTATTAAGTTTGTGAAATGGATTTTTTAAAAAAGCCCTAGAAGTTATCTGAGGTGGTTTTTGGGATAAAGTCTTCACTAGCAGTAAGTGTAAACATAGAAGTGAATAAATACAGTCCTCAAATCACATAGCTTCTAAATCACTGCTCCCCCTAAAATGAATGTGACAGGTTCTTCTTTCTTCTGTAGTCCATTATGGGGAAGCAAGTAGTTGCATAGAGAACAGAGAGTCTGAAAATGCAAGTTTCTACTACAGCAAGTTGGCTGATCCAAGGTTATAGGTCATACTAATCCTTTGTAAGGACTTTCATCACAAGAGTTAGAATGCTGGGTTATCTAGTATAGGACAAGTTAACATTATTTGAGGATGTTATTGCATTGATATTCAAGTATCTATTTCATTTAGAGGTTGCTTGGAAACTTCACCCTTAAACATAGTGTTTTGTTTATATATATATATATATATATATATATATATATATATATATATATATATATAAATTCACTGGTGTGATACCTATCTGCAATATTGGTCACTGAGATGTGAAAAAATTCCTTATTATAAGCAGCAGTGGAAAAATAAAATATTTGAAGCTGAGAAATCCCCACCAGATGTAAAAAGTGTGAATCCTGCAGTATCCTCTGATAAATGTTAATATCAAAACAGATTCTTCTAAGCAAATGCACCTTAGGTTGCATTGAACAGTATTCATTATGTAAACAACTCAGGCAAAAACGCCTGGGGCTATCTATTTTACATATGATAATGTATATGTTTCAATGATGTTCTTTCATGTCATTCCTCCTAAAAGTATTAAATTGTGTACATAAAATTAATTGTTGTTTGTCTTTCTTAAACTAAAACTGTGTGTGTTTATGTGTGTGTATATGCAAATATTATTATGCATATATCTATTTACCAAGAGTACTTTAATCAAAGATAAGGTGTGTACTTTTCTGGTTTAAGCTTGTTGAATTATAGTAGTAGTAGCAGGAGGAGGCATTAGATTGAAAATGCAACATGCCATCTCTCTTACCACTCCGTTTGAAACACATCTCTTATTTTTAAAATGTAGTTATGAAAAGAGTAGTTGTAAATCCACAACATATGGCACTCATTAAGGATAATACACATTTGATGGTAAAAATGGTTCATTTTATTATTCCATTGCAATTTCTATATTATTATTTATTGTCTGTAGTTAGCAAAATGTTATTATCTTATCTTTAGGCAATGGCTCTTTGCTTTAAGGAGATGAGGTTGCTTTTTGCCATATTAATACATCTTTGGAATAGCTATTTTATATTCATTCAGTCTTGACATCTAGATCGCAGTATGTATAATGTAGTGTAATATCATTAGAAGCTCTAGAAATAAATGGTTTCTAAGAATTTGAAAACGTAAGCCAACTAAAAGAAAAACAGGCAAGAGATCATACTAGTGGCAGGTCTCAATGACATATTATTTTTATCATACCTTTTCCCATATTTCATGTTATAATAAGGTGTTATGATTTTTTCAATTCTTGTTTTTCACTGCAATAGGCTTAGCAAACAATATGTTTAATCACTCTTAATGTCTCCTTTTATATTTCATTGTTTTCTACCTAATTCATCATCTTAATTTGCCTGTTTTTGCTTTCTGTTCACTTTAGATTATAGATGTGGAAAGTGTAAATTCTTCAGTATCCTTAGATAAATCTTAATAGCAAAACAAATTCATCTGAGCAGATTCACCTTAGGTTATTACGGAGCGGTATTCATTATGAAAAACTATCTTGTTAAAATGATAGTAACCTGTTTTAAAAATTTTTTTAAAAAATAAATAAAAGTAATTTATTAAAAAAAAATGATAGTAACAGCAACTTATTTTTTGATTGTGTTACAGGATGCCTAATTAAAATCCAAAACATAAGTCTGACCTCAGCATGATTTCATGTTCTCTTGCTATTTCCCTGGACTTATGACCATTTTCTCTAATGTATTTTTTGTTTATTGGTAAAAAAAGAGTAATGTGTTTTTTCTTGTGGGTATATGTGTCCCAAGATAGAAAGATTGACCTTACATTTTCAGAAATAATTTCAAATAAAATGTATAAGCAAAGTTGAATATAACTATACAGCAGAGCCAAATTGCTCTTCTTCTCCAAATGGGGATCTATTCTCAGTGACCATGATAGTTTTTCAGAGGTATAATAAAATGTGTAGGTGAGTGTGTGTGTGTGTTTGTGTGTATGTGTGTGTGTGTGTGTGTTAAAGATTACCTAGAGTTGAGTTCTAAGCCTCCTTTTGTCTTCTGCAATGTAACAAATTTCATCTTTCTAATCAGTAATGTTTCTTTTTCTGTATTTTATTTGGAACCTTAATATAAATTCCTATAGGTGACTGGAACAGGAAAACAAATAAGACACAGCTTTGATAGAGAATGCTACTGCTGCTGCTGCTGCTGCTGCTGCTGCTGCTGCTGCGTCGCTTCAGTTGTGGCCAACTCTGATAGAGAATAGGCTGCAAAAATATCTGCTGATTGAAACAACTAAATGTTGAAGATGGAGTGGTTAGCCTAGGTATTTTGCTCACAACTTCTTTGCCAACAGAGACTTCCAGGTAGAAGTGGTAACTTACTGGTGACCAGCTGCTCACAACTGTACCTTATTTACCTGACTTGCCTTCACCAAACCTTAGTCAGGTTTCTGTCCTCCACATAGGTGCCTGACATTTGAGTCACCTGAAGTATAAATAAGCACAAAGGTGCAGAATATTGCCTTTAACCATGCCAAGAATGGAGAATCAGTTGACCATAGAAAGAAATACTTTCTGTTGAAGAGCTCTTATTTTACCAAGCTGCTCACTTGCACGGCTTGCCCCTCTCTCCCACGGAGTTCCTGCGTATATAAGAAAACCCTTTCTCTTTTTGATTTTGAGACACTTGCAGATTCTTAGGCTGGAGTTTTCTCCTTACTGTTAAGTCTTTTTGAATAAGGTTTCTCCTTAGGTAAGTCCAGGTTGGTTCCTATTTGATACTGGGCAGGCAGACTGATCTTCCCAGTTACACTTTGCTGATTGATACAATGAAGCCTAAAGATAAAACTGCTGCTGCTGCTTCTCCTAAGTCTCTTCAGTTGTGTCCGACTCTGTGCAACCCCATAGATGGCAGCCCACCAGGCTCCCCCATCCCTGGGATTCTCCAGGCAAGAACACTGGAGTGGGTTGCCATTTTCTTCTCCAATGCATGAAAGTGAAAAGTGAAAGTGAAGTTGCTCAGTCGTGTCTGACCCTCCATGACCCCATGGACTGCAGCCTACCAGGCTCCTCTGTCCATGGGATTTTCCAGGCAAGAGTACTGGAGTGGGCTGCCATTGCCTTCTCCGAAAGATGAAGCTCTGCCAGGTCTATTCTTCTATCTGAATTTCTCTCTCTGTGGCCTCTATCCTCTGACCTCACTCAAATCCTGCTCTGATTTTTTTTTTTCTTCCTTATGGTCAAAAACATAAAATTTAGTCCAAACCCTATTTTCTCTTCTGTATCTGTAAAACTGTGATACTTCTAAAACATTCTTCTCATGTGATCTTTTAACTTCGTGTTTTTTTTTTTCCAGAATCTATTTGCTCATTCTTCCCCCCTTATGTGGTTCTTGTCATTTGAATTATATGTATCTAAGGGCATTGTTTTAAACTTCTCTTTCTACATTTAGTTATTCCATTGGCTTAAAGAATGCTTGTGATTATTTCCCATACCCAAGCAGTATATTTCTATTTTTCCACCTGTCTGGATTTTTCAACTGGATGTACAGGGAAAGAGTTGGGCCTCTTTGTGGCCTAGTTGAGGCTAAAAATTATCCTATAATAGGATAATGACAAATCTTGGTGAGATTAGTCTAATCTGTGAGGAAGTTGTGTGCCTAAAGTAGGATTGGTTGAGAACTTCAAATTAAGACTTCCTTGGCCCCTTGGTGTTTTCAGATATTTATGTAACTGCATGATATGATTGTGGAAAACTATGGAAGAAGCATAAGCTGGAATCAAGAGTACCGTCAGAAACATTAATAACCTCAGATATGCAGATGACACCACCCTTATGGCAGAAAGTGAAAAGGAACCAAAAAGCTTCTTGATGAAAGTGAAAGAGGAGAGTGAAAAAGTTGGCTTAAAGCTCAACATTCAGAAAACGAAGATCATGGCATCTGGCCCCATCACTTCATGGTAAATAGATGGGGAAACAATGGAAACAATGTCAGACTTCATTTTTTGGGCTCCAAAATCACTGCAGATCGTGACTGCAGCCATGAAATTAAAAGGCGCTTACTCCTTGGAAGGAAAGTTTTGACCAACCTAGATAGATAGCATATTGGAAAGCAGAGACATTACTTTGCCAACAAAGGTCCGTCTAGTCAAGGCTGTGGTTTTTCCAGTGGTTTTGTATGGATGTGAGAGTTGGACAGTGAAGAAAGCTGAGCACCAAAGAATTGATGCTTTTGAACTGCGGTGTTGAAGAAGACTCTTGAGAGTCCCTTGGATGGCAAGAAGATCCAACCAGTCCATTCTAAAGGAAATCAGTCCTGGGTGTCCTTTGGAAGGATTGATGCTAACGGTGAAACTCCAGTACTTTGGCCACCTCATGCGAAGAGTTGACTCATTGGAAAAGACTCTGATGCTGGGAGGGATTGGGTGCAAGAGGAGAAGGGGATGACAGAGCATGAGATGGCTGGATGGCATCACTGACTCGATGGACATGACTTTGAGTGAACTCCGGGAGTTGGTGATGAACAGGGAGGCCTGGCATGCTGTAATTCATGGTGTCACAAAAAGTCGGACATGACTGACCAACTGAACCGACTGAATGAGAGGCTTTCACTAGGCCATGATATTATAAACATAGTTATTGTCCTGGGATTGTCTATTCTTCACCTTCATTTCATGGACTTGTAAAGTCTTGGTTTCACCATTCACCTGCATGGACCACTGACTAGTAAATTGACCAATCAACAGGCATCTGAGAACTAGAGAAAACCTCTTTTTTCTTTACTCTATTAGACATAATAATGATTTTTTTTTTTAAATGAGAGGGAGAAATACTGCCGATAAACTGAGAACATGTATGTGAGGGAAAAGTGATGGAAAATAATATTGGAGAGAATATGTGTAAAACTAGGGAGAAAATGAAAGTTAGTAAAGGAAAATAAGACAGGGAATGAGAAAATAGAAAATAAAGGAATACAATATAAGCTGTGATACTGCAGAAAGAAGAATGAAAAACAAGCCTTGAGAAAACAGAAATTTATAAATGTGAGAAAGGGCAAAAGATAATACTTGAAAATGAAAGAATAGGAGAGAAAGTTTAATGTGGAAAAGATGACACATTAAAGAGAAATTTGAGAATGAAAAAATGTGAGAGGATAATAGAAATGTAGAGAATTTGCTGAAAATATGAGATTGAATATGACAAGAAAGTAAAATAAAGCACAAGAACATTTATGGAGGTGAAAATGAGGAAATGAATAGAAGATAAAGTAAACTAAGAGGCTTGGAATGAGGACATAACAAGTTCCAGATAATAAAAGAAGTAGAGAAACTACAATGGAAGAAAAACGGAGCAAAGTTTGAGGAAATAAGATGAAAACTAAAATGAGAAAATACATAAATGAGAACATACTGGGTTGCCCAAAAATGTCCTTTGGGTTTTTCTGTACCATCTTATGGGAAAACTCAAGCAACTTTTTGGCTAACCCAGTATTTTGGAGTAGCACAAAATATGAGCGGAGGAGCCGCATGGGAGAATGGCAGGCCACAAGGCAGGAGTGAGGCCAATTTGGGAACCAGCACAGACACACATGCACATGCAGATTGGGCACTGGTGGAACACGGGAGTCTACAAGGGCAACTGGTGTGCACCTGCCACGTGACAGCACGGGTCCAAGGGCCGAAAGCTGAGATCTCGGAACCAGGAGCCCAGAGCCAGAGAACTGTGCCAGATGTCAAACCTCGCGGAGTCAGGTCAGAGAGGCCACAGGCGGGGACACTGCTGAGGCTCCAGAACATTCAGAATAGAGTGGAAGAGGCGAGACAGGTGGGGTGATAATGATCATCTCCCTAGCATTTGGTAATTTTAGCTTTGTGATGGAGGGGAGTGTATAACCATTTGCTTACTCTGAGGTTTTAATTTGTTATCATTTGTATAGCCTCTGGAGTCTCACAATTTGGGCTTTCAGAGTCCCTTGTCATTTCTTGACCTTTACCTCGAGGTTTGAATTTGTATGTGCTGTTTAGCTCATCTGGTGGAGAAGAGGCTTCCAGTTTGTAACAGCCAATCTGGCCACATCACTTACAGTCTTGAAATAGGAAGTAATCTTGTGACATAGACAGGGTTACTTCAGACTTTGCAGGTCTAAAGTCCCTAGGGGAGGACCCTTCTCTTGAGAGCCTAAGTGCTCCTAAAACTCTCAAAAATTCGTGGTCTGTTGTGTTGCCCAAGCTTTGTGGTAGTTTACTGTTTGGTTGAGTCTTTATTTGTCATTGCTTTTAAATGTTCTTATTTTATTTGTTTTACAAATTTTCAACAAGCATATTGTTGAAAATCACCTACAACCCCAGTATCAAACGATTGCCTCAATGGTCATTTATTTAAATTCTCTCTTAATGGCAGGCAATACTTCTTTTTAAGGGAAAGGAACAGAGTTGGTTTGTCTTTGCTGTGCGTGCTAAATTAAACAAGTGATTTTGGATGTTGAACTAAGGATAACTTCTAGGAAATGTCAGTAATCTTGTGATTTTTTAAATGTGAAACAGCTTATTAAAATTTTATATAAGTTCCTTTTCAAAGAATATTATGTATTCTGTTTTTAGAAGCTTTATGTGATGAATGAATAAAAGTGAATCAATAGGTTGAAGGAATTAGTCCTGCACTTGAAGAAGTGAACAAAAGAGAAAATATTTTTCCTAAGCAAATGTGTATTCATGGTGCCAACTTAACTAGGAATTTGAAAATGGGCAAAATTCCTCAGGATGATTCAGTAAATACTTTCACCATGGAGGTTTTTCTCCATGGAAATTTCACAGTTTCTTTAGAGGGAAGGAAACTTACCTTCATGGAGAATATATGTGTATATATATATATATATATATATATTTTTTTTTTCCTTGCAAAGAATAGAACATTCAGTGTGTCATAATGAGATCCATCAGGAATTGTTACTTCTTGCCAGCAGGTTGGTATTCACCAGTGCTTAGGGACTTGCATCTAAGAGTTGACTTAGCAAGTTAAATTCATTTTTTCTTCCTATCAAGTGTTTCCTTCTCCCATATAACATACTTTTTTATCCCTATGAAGCATTTTTAAAAATGTTATTGTTAGTGTGTTTTAAAAATGAGTAACTTGTCTCACCCCTTGTCTTGGTTTCTAAGATTTTTTCCTCAAAGTATTCTATTAAAAGATTTCAACAGGATTCACATGAGATTGTAGGGAAGCAGGATTTACCACCCCAAAATATGTCTCTTTGGGATGTTAATTACTTTAACCTGGTTAACTTCTAAGACATGGCAGACAAGGGAAAAACTTGGAAAACCAAGTATGAGTTGCCCTTTTGTAAGAAACATTTACATTTACAAGGAAAATCTCCATTTGTAAGGATGTCTCCCTTTCCACACCAAGAAGAAAATGACTCAGTCTCTGGAAATTTATCAATGGAAAAGCCATCGACATAAAACTACTTACCAATTTTCAATTCAGTTCAGTTCAGTCGCTCACTGATATCCAGCTCTTTGTGACCCCATGGACTGCAGCACACCAGGCTTCCCTGTCCATTACCAACTCCTGGGGTTTGTTCAAACTCATGTCCATCGAGTCGGTGATGCCATCCAACCATCTCATCCTCTGTCATCCCCTTCTCCTCCCGCCTTCCATCTCTGCCAGCATCAGGGTCTTTTCCAGTGAGTCAGTTTTTCTCATCAGGTGGCCAAAGAATTGGAGTTTCAGCTTCAGCATCAGTCCTTCCAATGAAGGTTCAGGACTAATTTTCTTTAGGATGGACTGGTTGGATCTCCTTGCAGCCCAAGTGATTCTCAAGAGTCTTCTCCAACACCATAGTTCAAAAGCATCAATTCTTTGATGCTCAGCTTTCTTTATAGTCTAACTCTCACATCCATACATGACTCCTGGAAAAACCATAGTTTTGACTAGATGGACTTTTGTTGGCAAAGTAATGTCTCTGGTTTTTAATATGCTGTCTGTGTTGGTCATAGCTTTCTAATTTCATTGCTGTGGCCACCATCTTCAGTGATTTTGGAGCCTCCCCCCCCCAAATAAACTCTCTCATTGTTTCCATTGTTTCTCCATCTACTTGTCATCAAGTGATGGGACCGGATGCCAGGATCTTAGTCTTACCCTTATTTATTGTGCAACTTCCTGACCACCTTCCCTATCTGTTTTTGTAGAAACTAAAAATGCCTCTGGTGTAAATACATCTCTGGTCAATGATGTGTTAAGGTGGTGACTTAGCCATTTTGGCTAGTTGCACAATTTTTCCTGGGTCTCTCCCATGCATATATGTTATTAAACTATACTTTTCTTATTAACCTATCTCATGTCAGTTTAATTCTTAGACCAGCGAGTAGAACATAGAATAGTAGAGGAAAATGTCTCTCCTCAACAACATCATTCAAGATTTTTGACTACTGTAAGAAATATGTGTGAAATGCAAGAAAATGCTTAGGCTCTGAATATCTTGTGAACAGTTAAGTAATAATTCCCAGTGGATTACATGTTTCTATTTATTATATTTTATGGGCTATTTTTATATGTACATTTTATCTCATTGTAATTAACTTCTAGTTCTATATTTATCTGTTGGTTCCTGTTTTTCATTTTTAGTCTTAAGACTTCTGGCTTCTTAAAGAATATTTCAGTCAATGTTTCCATAAACTAATGGTTGGGATTTTACAAATTGCTGAATGCAAAGAGAGAAAATTATCTTTCAAATTGGACAATCCAAGGATTATTTAAAAGATGTTTCCTTGTAAATGCAAAGAAATAATGTGGCAATTAGAATTGAACCATATAAAGGTGTACTCCAATTGTGAACCTTAGAAAGGTGACAACATAATGAGATTTGGCAGCATGTAGAAAGGTGAAAACTCATTAACAAGCTAGGATCTGCGTTAAAAATTTTGATTAGCATTTTTGTATTATGTAAAAAGATTACTTCACATTTCAGGAGGAGAGCAGCAGTTGTGTGGCATTTAAATCTGTTTTGAATTAAAAATGATCAGTTTAAAAAAAATTACAGAAAATTCTTATGCAAATGAAATATAATCAAGCCACACTTCAGACTCATTATGCGTGATTGATATGCACTGTAACTTGCTTACTAATTCAAGGAGCAGAGGAATTCCAGTTACCTTTTTTTGTGTGTGGATTCAGTGCTGTGCAGTACTGCTGGAGGTGATATTAAATTGATTAAAATAAATGGTGTAAACCAACAAGATGAGTCCTTATCCAACGTGACATTTATTTTATATGAAATGATGAGAATTTCTTATTATTCTGAAAACCTTAGCTTTCTCATAAATGTTGAGATCTTTCGGAGATTCTTAAAGGTATCAACATCAAGAGCATGAGTGAGAATATAGGTAATAGAGAACACTCTTTTGTAATGCCTTTGGAAGAAGACATTTGCTTGTTGACCTAGAGTTTGTTCCTGATCTCTAATTAGAGAATTCCCTAATGTGTTTCTTTAGTGAGTTAGCTGGTCTAGTTGTGAGAATACTTGGTCATGAAATTGCAAATTGGGCTGTCCTTGAAAAACTATGCAGTTATTAGCATGCCCAAATTTCTGCCAGCTTCCAGAGTTTTAACAATTTTTAAATGTATCACAACCTACAAAATCCATACTGGTCTATGTCAGCAGTTCTTCATTTGACTAGGATTTTGGCAACACTGATTGGTTCAGTATAAAAGCAGAAGTTGATATATCAAAAGTCAGTGCTTATTTTTTTTTAAGAAGATAGATTTTAAGATGCTGTTTCTAATACTGCTTGCAAGTTTTACTTACCTTGGAAATCTGATGTCAACAGGTTAATTTTTTTTTCAGTTTTTCAAGTTTTTAAAATTAACTTTGTAGTTAATATTTTTTTAGGCTCCTTTTTAAGTTAAAAATACAAACACTGGCTGGTTCAGGACAAGAGCCAGTGTTTGCATATCAAAAGTGTTTCTTATTTTGTAAGTTTTATGTGACATATTTTCATACTACTGATATGTGATTTCTGATTTTAAAGGCTTTGCCATTGGTAGCATTTTTATTGGTATTTTAAATGATACTTAATTTTGATCATCTTAATAGTTACATATTTTCATGGTAGAAAATTTGGAAAACAGGAAGACGGGGCAAACAAAATTAAAAAAACCAGAATTGAAAGAGACACATGTACCCCAATGTTCATCGCAGCACTGTTTATAATAGCCAGGACATGGAAACAACCTAGATGTCCATCAGCAGATGAATGGATAAGAAAGCTGTGGTACATATACACAATGGAGTATTACTCAGCCGTTAAAAAGAATTCATTTGAATCAGTTCTGATGAGATGGATGAAACTGGAGCCGATTATACAGAGTGAAGTAAGCCAGAAAGAAAAACACCAATACAGTATACTAACACATATATATGGAATTTAGGAAGATGGCAATGACGACCCTGTATGCAAGACAGGGAAAGAGACACAGATGTGTATAACGGACTTTTGGACTCAGAGGGAGAGGGAGAGGGTGGGATGATTTGGGAGAATGACATTCTAACATGTATACTATCATTTGAATCGAATCGCCAGTCTATGTCTGACGCAGGATGCAGCATGCTTGGGGCTGGTGCATGGGGATGACCCAGAAAGATGTTATGGGGAGGGAGGTGGGAGGGGGGTTCATGTTTGGGAATGCATGTAAGAATTAAAGATTTTAAAATTTAAAAAATAAAAAACTAAAATTAAAAATAAATAAATAAATAAAAATAAAACCAGAAAAAAAAAAAGAACTAATAATGAAAAAAACTGAAAAAGAAAACATCAGTTGGGTGACTATCAGAGTTCATACATTGTTTTCTAATTGTTTAACTTAATTAAAAAATTTTAAAACAGAAAAAAATCACATTGAAGGGGGGCAGAATGTCACCCTCACTCAAAAAAAAAAAAAAAAGAAAAATGCCTTTTTGGAATAAGGATTATTTTGAGCATATTATTTTTTAAGAAACAGCGTATATAAGAAAAACTTTGAAAACTGAGTAAGAGTGACCCTTTTGTAAGATACATGTACATTTATAAAGGGCTTCCCTTGTGGCTCAGCTGTTAAAAAATCTGCTTGCAATGCAGGAGACCTGGGTTCGATCCCTGAGTCGGGAAGATCCCCTGGGGAAGGGAAAGGATACCCACTCGAGTATTCTGGCCTATAGAATTTCATGGACTGTATAGTCCATGGGGTTGCAAAGAGTCAGACACGAATGAGCGACTTTCACTCACTCATTCACATTTATAAGGGAAATCTCCATTTGTAAGGGTGTCTCCCTCTCTGTACCAGGAAGAGAAGGATGACCGTAAATGTCTAGAAATGCTTATTACCAGTAGAGACGGCAAGTGACCTAAATCTGTATAACAACTTTACCCTTGTTTATTGTGCTTTGCCTGATAGCCTCTCATAACTGACTCTCCCCCCTCCCCAACTTCTTCATTTGTCTTTAGCTGGAGATGATATTTAAGGGAGCGACTTGGGCCACTTCAGTAGCCACTCAGTTTTCCTCTCCCTTGAGTAAGGAGAGACATGTGGTAATAAGCTTCTGTTTGTTTTTTTCCTGTTAATCTTTTAGTACAGGGGGGAATCTTCATTAAGAACCTAGAAGGGTAGAGGGAAAATTAGTTTTTCTTTCCTATAATATATAGTATTATAATTCAGAATTAACCCTGGTTAGCATTTTGTTATAGTTCCTCCGAATCTTTCCAGTATGAGCGTTCTCCAGTGTTCATTAAAATCCAGTAGAAATATTTTAAATGTCTGAATATTGGGAAGCATAACTGAGATTTGTGACTTCAGTTTTGAAACTGAGGACCTTATTTTTGATTTGAATGTTGTATAATATGTGCACTAAAACTTCTTTGCCTCTTTGCTCTTGTCAATGAGTTCATCAAGAAAGAAAGAAAATTGTTTTTTTCTCTGCTGGTTGTTGTTGTTGTTCAGTCTCCAATTTGTGTCCTGACTCTGTGACCCCATGGACTGGAGCATGCCAGGCTTCCCTGTCCTTCTCTATTTCCTGGAATTTGTTCAAACTCATGTCCATTGAGTTGGTGATGCTACCTAACCATCTCATCCTCTGTTGCCTCCTTTCTCCTCCTGCTCTCAATATTTCCCAGCCATCAGGGTCTCTTCCAATAAGTCGGTTTTCTGCCAGAGATTGTTAGAAATGTATGGAATCAGAGTTTAGTCTGGCCTAGTCCTCTCTAGAGCAGGCTTTCTCAAATTTAGCACTATAGACACCTTGTTCCAGCTTATTCTTTGTTGTGAGATCTGAAGGGGGTGAGGGGATAAACTGTGGGGCATAGCAGTATGGCAGCCATCTAGGCACAAGAAGCAGAGTCTTCCATCCCACCCCAGAGCAATGAAACCAGACCCTCTGGACATAGATGTTTCTCACCTTGACATGATACTCAATTTTTCCTGAACTTGTCTTTGCATCTCTACGATGTGCAATGTGCAGTGTGTGTTTGCAGACTGTAAAGATTATAAACACGTATTTGAACTATCTCTTCAGAATATGATGAAGTCCGATAAAATGCGTGGTCTCTGGAGGGACTCCTTACCCCCTGCCCCAGCCTGACCTGGACAGTGATTTCGGGGGATAGTGCCCTTACCCCCATCCTCAGGTGGGAGTTACACGTGATACACCCACTTGCCCAATCACATCCTGGGAAAGAACGAGATAAGACCACGTCAAATATGACCTGTTTCCTCCCCTTTGTGTGTACATCAGGCAGCTTCTCCTTTGATTTTGGGCTCCAGACTAGTGTTCTGGGCAGAGACTGTATGCACACAAAGGGTCTCCACCCCTCCTTTAGCACTCACTGCCCTCACGACTCAGTCTGAATGCCTCCCTCTAATATAATGCTGTTTCACTTGATGGAGTGCTCTTGTCTGTGTGATGTCAATAATTTTAATTATCTAGAAAATCCCATGGACGGAGGAGCCTGGAAGGCTGCAGTCCATGAGGTCGCTGAGGGTTGGACACGACTGAGTGACTTTACTTTCACTTTTCACTTTCCTGCCTTGGAGAAGGAAATGGCAACCCACTCCGTTGTTCTTGCCTGGAGAATCCCAGGGAGGGGGAGCCTGGTGGGCTGCCCTTTATTGGGTCGCACAGAGTTGGACACGACTGAAGCAACTTAGCAGCAGCAGCATGGATTTAAAATCCCTTCTTCAGGCAGATCAGCTGGACCTCAGCGAAGTTCAGTAACTTCCATTAGGTCATACCGCTCAGATGTGGTGGAGCCAGAAACAGAATTTCAGTTGTTCTGATCACACCATGTGCTGGGATGTGGCTGTGTGTGGGTGGGTGTGGGTGTGCATGTGCAAGCATGAACATATGTGTGCTTGTGTGAATGTGTGTGCTTGTATTCTCTTCTGTCGCTGAACAGCAGTTATAGATATGTTCCTTTTAATTTTTTTCTCTTTCAAATACACATACATGTTTAGAATAGAGCACTTTTTATCTTTAAAGTAATATTATCTATTACTTTAGAATGCCAGACTTAAGGGAAAGGAGTAATATGGTGACGACCTGTGCACATATCACCCAGCTGAAGAAATAAAATGTTACTATACAGTTACAGCCTTTCATGTGCCATTCCCAATCCCACATCTTCTCTGCCCTTACAGGCTGTACTGCATTTTTAGTATAATTTTTAAATGAGTACTCTTTTTTTTTTAATGAGTACTCTTTTATATATTAACAGTTTAGTTTGTATCTAAGACTAGTCTCACACATATGTGTATTGATCTATCTATCTATCTATCTATCTATCTATCTATGTCCATGTATACCTCTTGATTAAAGTGAAAGAGGAGAGTGAAAAAGTTGGTTTAAAGCTCAACATTCAGAAAACTAAGATCATGGCATCCAGTCCCATCACTTCATGGCAAATAGATGGGGAAACAGGGGACAGAGTGGCTGACTTTATTTTTCTGGGCTCCAAAATCACTGCAGATGATGATTGCAGCCATGAAATTAAAAGACGCTTACTCCTTGGAAGGAAAGCTATGACCAACCTAGATATTATATTAAAAAGCAGAGACATTACTTTGCCAACAAAGGTTCGTCTAGTCAGGGCTATGGTTTTTCCAGTGGTCATGTAGGGAAGTGAGAGTTGGACTATAAAGAAGGCTGAGCACCAAAGAATTGATGCTTTTGAACTGTGGTGTTGAAGAAGATTCCTGAGGGTCCCCTGGACTGCAAGGAGATCCAACCAGTCCACCCTAAAGGAGATCAGTCCTGGGTGTTCATTGGAGGGACTGATGTTGAAGCTGAAACTCCAGTACTTTGGCCACCTGATGAGAAGAGATGACTCATTGGAAAAGACCCTTATGCTGGGAAAGATTGAGGGCAGAAGGGGACAGCAGAGGATGAGATGGTTGGATGGCATCGCCAACTAGATGGACATGGGTTTGGGTGGACTCCAGGAGTTGGTGATGGACAGGGAAGCCTGGCATGCTGCAGTTCATGGGGTTGCAAAGAGTCAGACATGACTGAGTGACTGAACTGAACTGAACTGAACTGAATACATATATGTATATGAATGTGTGCTTGATGTTTCTGAAATTATAATTAAGATCTATAATAATGCATTGCATTTCCATAGCAGTTTACATGTACAGAGTGCATCAAAATGTTTTCTCAAATTTAGTTTTATTGCTTGACACTTGGGCCTTAGTCCTTGGAACCTACACAGTCTCTGTAAGTCAGATAGGTATGCATGTGTGAGGTTGTTTAGTACAAGATAATCGCTTAGATATTCCCATATCCTAACCCGTGTACATCTGGTAGAGAATAATGCTTCAGAATTCTCAGTTCTGAATAGTCATTAATGTGATGCAATGGGGTATTATTCTGCTTTGGGGTTGTAATCAAATGCACAATCTATATGCATAATACATTTTAATTCATGACCTTTTTATCGATATAAAAAGTTGACATATATTTGACTTAAGAGCAGCACCTGCAGATTTCTTGGAACCTCTTGACATTCTTTATTGACAGTTCCCATAAATCAGATTATCTCCTCTCATTCCTTTTCTATTTCTCATTAGATGGAGCTGGATGAATTATCTCCCTTAGCTTTCATTCTTTAGCTTTTCCAGAGCCACATTTTGCTCTGGAAAGGGGAAAGCAAAATCAACTGATTTTCTTCCTCAGACTCAGAATGGGTGCAGTAAGTTTCTATAATATATTTCAGGCCATTATTCTCATCTTCCAAAGCAATTTATTATCTTTAACTTGATTTTTTTTTCTCTAAGGCTAAATCATCATTTTTATAGTAGGGATAACACAGCTGCTGGGGGATTGCATAAAGGACTGAGGAATAGTTGAATTGGAAGAAAAGCAAAGTTTACCCATGACCAGCTGGTATATACTGAGTAATGTTAGCAAATGAATGGTATAGGGTTGTAGCCCCAGACTAGCACAGGGAGAAGGGTGATCCAACCTTATTTATTAGCAAAATCGCATGGATCTCATGAGAGAATTCACTCTTTTCAGTGTGGGGAGTAATAGCAGGTCCTAGATGAAGGAGTACAAATAATCTCTTTTTGTGGTCTGGGTTTCTTACATCACCAAATGCAATACTTATGGTAATTATGATTTTTCAGAGAGCTGGTTATATCCATGAACCTCAAAGAGAAGGATCTGTTAGGTAAGAAATACCCAGCCAGTGAAAAGAATAATACAGTGATTACCAGTGTGTATATCAGCCAGCTGAAGAAACAAAACATTCTTTACAGTTTTAGGCTTTCCCTCACCATTGCTGCCTTTTGGAGATTGGAAAATTTTTCTTTTGAACTAAATTAACTCTCCTAGGCAGTTGGGGCTATGAAGGAGATGACCTGTTCTACACTTAGCTTGCTGTTTGGGAAGGTGGTGTTTAATTCTGTAGGGATCATGCAAGTTCCAAAGGAAGTACTGACAGAAAACTGTCTAGGAAGAGGGCTGCTGAGCAGTATTTCCAAACCAGGCTGCTTAGGGATTTCCAAACTTATCAAGCAAATTACTTGTCAGGTTGAGCTTCCTTTATGTTGAATATTGGGCCAAGTGGTAGCTGACCTGTTAACTTACAAGATACTTCACTAACAGCTGTGCAGAGACTAAAGGGTACCTTTACCACACAATATGGGATAACAAATAGATACTGAAAGAAAATAAATGAAACTATGTGTCATGTCCTGATTAAGAAATATAGTTCCCCGCCCCCCACTTTCTACCCCCCTCCTCGGCCCCGGTGGAAGAGCTTCTTAACATGGGATTGTTTGGGCATCATGGTTGCTGTTGTTCAGTTGCTCAGTCCTGTCCAATTCTTTGTGACCCTATGGACTGCAGAATGCTAGGGTTCCCTGTCTTTCACTATCTCCCAGAGTTTGCTCAAACTCATGACCATTGAGTTGGTGATGCCATCCAACTATTCCATCCTCTATCGTCCCCTTTCTTCTCCTGCCCTCAGTCTTTCCCAGCATCAAGGACTTTTCCAGTGAGTTGACTCTTCGCATCAGGTAGCCAAAGTATTGGAGCTTCAGCTTCAGCATCACTTCTTCCAGTGAATATTTAGCATTGATTTCCCTTAGGACTGACTGTTTTGATCTCAAGGGAGTCCCAAGAGTCTTCTGCACCACAGTTCAAAAGCATCAGTTCTTCTGTGTTCAGCCCTCTTTATGGTCCAACTCTCACATCCATACATGACTACTGGAAAAACCATAGCTTTGACTATACGGACCTTTGTTGGCAAAGTAATGTCTCTGCTTTTTAATATGCTGTTTAGGTTTGTCATAGCTTTCCTTCCAAGGAGCAAGTGTCTTTTAATTTCATGGCTGCAGTCACTGTCTGCAGTGATTTTGGAGCCCAAGAAAATGAAATCCCATCTATTTGCCATGAAGTGGTGGGACTGTAACCCAATGCAATATTGATACTTGACAACAAAGCCATGTAATCATTCTGCAGGAAATTGGGCTTGGTGGAGTCTAGACTGACAATAGGGTGGCTGGTATCAACTGTAGTTCATCTGACTACTTAGCACTGAAAGCAAAAACTAAACGTGATTCCTGAAAACAAAGATGGTTTATTAAATCAATATTTTCTGCTTTAGAAAAAAGAAGCTTTATTAAATTCAAGAAGGTTTTGTTTTTTTAAAACAGTACTTGCTAATTGCACTTAAGGATACAAATAACTCTTAAGGTTTTCTTTCAAGTCTGCTCCATACTGCTCTGTATACAGTATTTAATTAGACGATTCATTAAATTTATGAATGTTTTCAACTCGTTCGTGTTGAATATAACTTATTAAATTTTAATTTTAAATGACACTGTAATAACCTCCTTTGGAGTCACCCTGCCTCGGCTGGCTGTGAGTGCACACATTCACAGGTTCTGCCTGTGCAGATAGATGGGCCCCACAGGCAGACAGCTCTCTTTCCCTCTACTCTCTACCTCCCTTCAGCCCCAGTATAACTTAACAACTTTCCTTATCAGCTTATCAGTGATCTGCACATTTGAGATAGTCGACAAATGCTGAAAGACACAAATATTTCTGTCTCAGCAGCCCTGTAGTCAAATAAAACCATTGCGAGATTTTAAAAAGTCAGATATCCCAGTTCTATCTCTAAGTATCTCTGCAATCTAGGCCCATCCCCTGACCTCTCTGGGTCTTTATTTTCTTACCTATCATCCACCTGGCTTAGAGCCAGTCGTTTTTGAAGACCAGCCCAACATTAACCTTCTCTAGTTCCATGATTCCTTCCCTTGTTCCATGACTCCTTCCCTTCTGGATACAGTACCCAGATCCATCTTGCGCTCACTGAAGATGCTCTGTAACTTACCCTAATGTCCTACAATTAAGTATTTGCTGTGCTTGCCATTTTTTTCAGATTTATCAACAACTACATGGCCTTTGGAAGGGGGAAAAATAGTCCTTCCCTGAAAACTGAAAGCATTGCTACATATCTGCAATCTGGACCATCAAGCAAAAATAATCTGGTTGGGAATGGCCCCTGCCTTCCTGCCCTCGGTATTTCCTGGCTCCTTTAATTTAGTGTTTTGATGGGGACTCTGCCACCAAGTCCCTGTGACACCAAGGATTTCTCAGTTTCCAACTTGCAACTCAGTTTCCCCAACTGCCTAATTAGGGACCTTTATTTGATTATATCTAGAATCCATCATATTCTGATTCTTTATCAATCTATGTTTGGCACTGCCAGTAAAGGTAAGAAAACTGAGGAACAGGGAGGTTAAAAAAATATGCCTAATAACTAATAAACTAACAAAGTTACAATGTCAGTTAGGAATTGAATCTGTGTCTGTGTGATTCCATAAGCCATACTGGATGGAAAGGTTAATTGGATCTGTTTTAGTTTATTTGCTAGCTGATGGAGAACAAGTTTCTAAGCAAGGATTACTATGATTAAAGGCATTATTTTATTTAGTTAATTATTGGCCACTCAGCATGACTTGCAGCATCTTTAGTTCCCCAACCAGGGATCAGACATAGTGCCCTGGCAGTGACAGTGCTGTGTCCTAACCATTGGACAACTACAGAATTCCTAGAGGCATGATTTTAAAAGATGAGCATGATGGTGTCCCTAGAGGATAGCAGGTGTATTTAATGTTGCTCAGACAGTAAAGAATCTGCCTGCAACGTGAGAGACCCAGGCTTGATTCCCCTGAAGGGGATCTTCCTGACCCACTCCAGTATTCTTGCCTGGAAAATCCCATGGACAGAGGAGCCTGGTGGGCTACAGGCCATGGATTCACAAAGAGCTGGACACAACTGAGCAAGTAACACTTTAACTTCACTTGCTTTCAGTATCTAGCACAGTGTTTAGCAAATGGCAGTTATAGCATTGGTGTTTATTGAATGTATGTATGAATAGATGGATGGAGGGATGGATAAATGAATGATGGTGATGACTAAGTCATGAAATCAGAGAAAGGATAAACACTACTGGCAATGCTACTGTGGTAATCTGAACGTGAAGTAATAAAATTTTGAGCTAGAGTGGTGGCAGTAGGATGGGACATACACAAAGAGGAAAAATTGGTTGCACCTAGGAACAAAGTGGATGTGGGCAGGAGAGACTCCACAATGACTCCAGGGGCATTGGAAACCTTGTTTGTTGCCATGATGGTTTGATATCATTTTCAGAATACTGGTGGTCACCTTGTAACCAGAAATCTATTGACAAACGCAGGGGAGGTCTGCAGACAACAGAAGACAAGCAGAACACATTACCATCTGAATGAATTGCAAAACTGAGTGCATTTATATTTTCATTTGACCAACATAAGGACTGAAATACAGTGGAATGGAGGTGATAGAGAAACAAGAGGATATAGGTCTCCTCTAGAGGTTCACTACAAGAGGCTGTTTGCAACACTGATTTCTTTAAAACTATTTCAGCCCTATTTTCTCCCTATCTTTCTTTACTCAATATGTCTGCCTTTTGTATTGAACTGGGTACCACTTATTAGCGAGTAGGATTCTTCCACTTCATGGCAGATAGATGGGGAAACAGTGGAAACAGTGGCTGACTTTATTTTTCTGGGCTCCAAAATCACTGCAGATGGTGACTGCAGCCATGAAATTAAAGGCTCCTTGGAAGGAAAGTTAAGACCAACCTAGACAGCATATTCAAAAGCAGAGATATTGCTTTGCCAAGAAAAGTCCATCTAGTCAGGGCTATGGTTTTTCCAGTGGTCATGTATGGATGTGAGAGTTGGACTATAAAGAAAGCTGAGCCCAAAAGAATTGGTGCTTTTGAACTGTGGTGTTGGAGAAGACTCTTGAGAGTCCCTTGGATTGCAAGGAGATCCAACCAGTCTATCCTAAAGGAGATCAGTCCTGGCTATTCATTGGAAGGCCTGATATTGAAGCTGAAACTGCAATACTTTGGCCACCTGATGTGAAGAGCTGACTCATTGGAAAAGACCCTGATGCTGGGAAAGATTGAAGGCAGGAGGAGAACAGGATGACAGAGGATGAGATGGTTGGATGGCATCATCGACTCGATAGACATGGGTTTGGGTGGACTCCGGGAGTTCGTGATGGACAGGGAGGTCTGGCGTGCTGCAGTTCATGGGGCACAAAGAGTCGGACACAACTGAGCAACTGAACTGCACTGAACTGATTCTTCCAGAGTGGAAAAGTAGAGATTATTGCCAATCAGAAAGGCAATTGTATCAGTCAAGTCATGTAGCTTTTACAAAATGAACACCTCATCAGTGAGGTTGCTAAGAACCAAGAGGTAATGAACCTCAATGGTACCATCTTTGATACCAAAAGACTGATTGGTTGCAAGTTTGATGATGCCACATTTCAGTCAGAAGGAAGCACTGGCATTTCCAAATGATTTGTGAAAAGGGAACGTCTAGAGTAATCGTAGAATATAAGGGAAATAATATCCCCCCTGCCCCGCCAAGAGGAGATCACTTCCATGGTTCAAAGCAAGATGAAAAAGTTTGTTGGAACCTGTTTAGGGGGGAAAAGGTTGAAATTACTTTAGCAGTAATTACTGTTCCAACCTACTTAAACGATTCATAGTGTCAGGCCACCAAAGATGCTTGGATCACCAGTGATCTTAATATTCTGAGAATCATTAATGAGCTTATGGCAGCAGGCATATTCCATTGCCTGGATTGGGGAAAAAAAAAAAAAAAAACTCCAAACACAGAAAGATTTTTACCCTTTCTTTTTAATTAATTTTTTAAAAGAATTGGATGATAATTACTTTACAATATTGTGATCGATTTTGCCATGCATCAACATGAATTGGCCATGGGTATACATGTGTCCCTTCCCTCCTGCCTCCCTCCCCACTCCATCCCTCTAGGTTGTCACAGAAAAAAAGAATAATGAACTGGTCTTTGACTTAGATAGTGGCAGCTTTAATGTGTCTATCCTAAACATCTAGGATGTTTAGGAAGATCCAGGCATCTTTGAAGGAAGATCCACAGCTAGTAACACCAAGCTGGCTTTTGAGAATTTTGATAACTTCATGATGAGTCAGCTGATTGAGGAGTTCAAATGCAAACACAGGAGGATCTAGTCCCCAACAAGCAGGCAGTGTGCTACCCCAAGGCTGCCTGTTAGAAGGCAAAATGTAACTGAAACTTCTTTGCTCATCCTGGGATTGAAACTGATTCATTCTCTAAGGGTGTGGATTTCTGCCCTTCCAATTCCTGAGCTCACTTTGAGCAGCTCAATGCTTATCTTTTCCGTGGGACATTGGAGCACATACAGAAATCTCTGAAGGATGCCCAATTTGCCAAGAGTTGGATCAATGGAATTGTGCCATTGGGTGGTTCCACTTGTATCCCAAACTGTATTCTGAAATTGCTCAAAGATTTGTTGAATGGAGAGGAGCTCAACACGACCACCCAGGCTGATGAGTCCTCACAGCATGTGGTGCAGAAGCACAGAAGGTGCTTCTCACGGGCAACAAATTATAAAATGCACAGAGCAGTTCAGTGCTGTTACCCCTTTCCCTCCAGGCATTGAAACAGCAGGAATGATGTGACATCCTGTATCAAGAGAAACACTGCAGTTTCTCCAAAGCAAACTCAGATGTTCCCCCGGCTGACTTCAACAACTGGACCACTGTTTTAGCTAAATAAATAAATAAAAGTGTATGAGGGAGAAAGGGCTTTAAGGAAAAGCAGCTGCTTGGCAAACTTTGTGGGATCCTCTAGCTTACTGTGATGTTCCTGACCTCCAGGTGACCTTTGAGAAGGTCACCAGTACCATTCTCAGTGTACCTGCCACAGACACAAATGCTGGCAGGAAGAACAAAATCCAGGGTACTGATGATGAAGGCTGGCTCGGTAAAGGTGAGACTGACCAGATCGTAAAAGAGGTGAGAAAAGGTGGAGGAGAAGGTGAGGTCAGTAGAGACTGAGTAGCAGCCAGAAGCCCTGCAGAAATCTGCACCTTCAGTGAAAGTCCTCCTTGGAGATTACATGTCAATCAGGAAGATAAAAAGAAGGTTCTTGAAAAGTGCCAGGAAGTGTTAAGCTGCCTTGAGTACCGTCAGAGTTAAGTGTGGGTGTCATCAGGCTTCACTCTGAAGTGGGATCCGGACCCAGGGGCTCTCATAGTGCAGCGGAGCCTCAGGTTAGTATCCGGAGAATGGGCCAGCTGTCATTCTTCAGAGAAACGTTCCTATTCTCCAGTCTTTAATATAGTTTCAATGTTTCATGTATGGGTGAAAAAGACAGATTCAGAACTTAGTTAATGATAAATATTTGTAAGTTTGCTCAACGTTTAAATATTAATGCTTGTACGTCTTGCAGGTTATGAACTTCATCACATATTTTAACACCTGAAGTTTATGTCTGGCCATGTATTTGGGGAATTAGCACTTATGAAATATTTGAACACTTGACTTTGGTAATAAGAAGTCGTATTACTATTCCACAGTCTCAGCAGTTTAGTACCAGTGACCACTTGTGAGCAGATATTGTGGCTGTAAACTTGTATGAAGAGTGCCCTACTCATCTATTTGCTACAATAAAGCTTGCTACTTTTAGCCACATTTCTCTGTATTTCTTCAAAAGGGCTTCATAAACCACTGGTGTCTGTGTCTCTCAGTACAGAAAAACTACAGTCCTCTCACGTCCATGTTTCCACTTGAGATTTTAAGTTTTCTCATTGTATGTTGCTTAACAAGGGCCAGAATGTTCTTTGTTGCCAGTGATGGTTCATGCATTGACTTCTCAGCTACAAATGTCAAAACTTCTGTTGATTTAAGGAGGAAGAGACCTGCTTCTTCCTCATATGAACTCAATACAATTTGAGAAAATATGGTTGCAATGAATCCTATTGTATTTGTGAGTTATAGAAAATAACTATTTCTTTACATATCACAGTTATGTTACCACAATTTAACTGTCATTCTTAAGGTAGAGACCTAGAGGAGAATTGTTGTTTTCAGCATTCACGTCAACACTACAGAATTACACAGGATTGCCTTGATGTGGAGTGTTGTCTTGTGACTCACAGTGGCTTGTTTGTGTTGTGGGACTTCCTGACCTCTCTGCTGGGCTTCCCAGGTAGTGCTAGTGGTAAAGAACCCACCTGCCAATGCAGAAGATATAAGAAATGCAGGTTCAATCCCTGGATCAGGAGGATCCCCTGGAGGAGGTCATGGCAACCCACTCCAGTATTCTTTCCTGGGAATTCCCATGGACAGAGGAGCCTGGTGGGCTATACTCCATAGGGTTACATAGAGCTGGACATGACTAAAGCAACTTAGTGATACACACTGACCTCCCTGCTATGTCTTGTCTTCATGGACCAACTTCTCAGACAGAAAGTTACCTTAACATTGGCTTCAGGAAAGCCAGAGGAGGACAACTGTGTCAATATCATGGTTGGTTTTACATTATAAACATTCTGTTCACGGAGTTCCTAGTTAATGAAGAGTATTGCACCCTTGTCACTTCCTTTGAGTTGAGAGCAAATTCCATCAGAAGGCCCCAAGGAGGCCTTCCGAAGAGTAGAGTCCCTTTGAGAAGAGGGAACAGACCATGAAATAAGACATCCTAAAGTAACACATGAACAAAGCAGGTTATTTATAGGCATTTACCATATAAACCATGGTCAGACAGCTGGGAGGCAGTGGGGTGGGTTTGGTAGAAATACGAACCCTGGATGTAGCTGAGCTCTGTGCACAGGTTCTGTTTTCATCTGTCGGCGCAGATACTGAGGAAGTCATACATAACAGCCAGTTTTTGTGTTTTTTTTTTTTTTTAATGAATTCATTTTGCTGTACTGGGTCTTAGTTGTGGATTGCAGGATCTTTAGTTTCAGCATGCAAAGAATTATTAATAGTTGCAGCATGTGGGATCTAGTTCCCTGACTAGAGTTTGAACCTGGGCCTCTGCATTGGGAGTGGAGAGTCTTAGTCACTGGACCACCAGGGAAGTCCCCAGACACCCCAGACAATTTTTTTTCCTGACAATGCTTATAAAGCCCTGTGTGTCATGCACTACACACACACACACACACACACACGCACATGTGCACATATACATATATATGTTCTTATTGCTCTTGTTCAGTCGCTAACTCATGCTCCATTCTTTGTGACCCCATGGACTGCAGCACACCAGGCTTTCCTGTCCTTCACTCTCTCTCAGAGTTTGCTCAAACTCATGTCCACCGAGTCTGTGATGACTTCCAAACATCTTATCCTCTTTCGCCCCCTTCTCTTCTTGCCCTCAATCTTTCCCAGCATCAGGGTCTTTTCCAACAAGTTGGCTCTTCATATCACATGGCCAAAGTATTGGAGCTTCGGCTTCACCATCAGTCCTTCCAGTGAATATTCATGGTTGATTTCCTTTAGGATGGACTGATTGGATCTCCTTGCTGTCCAAGGGACTCTCAAGAGTCTTCTCCAACATCACAATTTGAAAGCATCGATTCTTCAGGGCTCAGCCTCCTTTATGGTTCAACTGTCACATCCATGTGAATACTCATATATATGCACACAATTTGTATATATGTTATATATCCTAACTTGATCCTCACTAAAGATCTGTGTGATAAATACTTTTATTCTCCATTTTACAGATGAAAAAGCTTAGGCACAGAGAGGTTTTGTGTGACTTGCTCAAGGTTATGCAATCTGTAGGTGTTAGACCTGGGAATTTAAACCTAGGCAGTGTTTCCAAAAAATATTTTCGTCACTTGGTCCTGACTCACACCCTCCATACACACTTAGAAACATACCCACAGGCAAGAGACCTATCTGTGAATTCCAGCCACAGCCCTGACCTTCATGTCCACTCCCTGCATCTAGATAGGGGCTCTCTGAGAGGGTGTGTACCTGTAGTTGATTTTTGCTTTATTTTTTTAAGAAAATTGTGCTCCATGCATCTCCCAGAAAACCTTGCTTACTTTTTTTTTTTCCTAGCTTACTTTTTATTGAACTGCTCTGTTGCCAGATCTCCTTGCCTCACAGTGTTGAAATTGCCCTAAGGGAATGCTTCTTGCCATAATCTTCTTGGTCAGATTAATGATTACCTTCTGCCCTGGGACATTTCAGCTCCTTTCTCAATCCTCTGAGTTGGCCTCATGCCACAGTAGTATTATCTACTGTTCATGCACTTAGATGACACATACGAGGTATGTGTGACTAATTTTTTGCACGGTGTAACTTGAGGTGTGGAGGGGCCAGTGTAGAGGCAGCATCCATGAAGACTGGCAGATGGACAGGCTAGATGTTATACTATTGAGTGACTCACTTGGAATATTATTCCCACATCGAGTTGACCTCCTTTCTCATTTAAGTGCTGCTTCATTTCCATCCGTTGAGTAAAATAATAATAAAATATAACTTTTCCATTTCACTATCTTTAGCAGTGGCTTTTGAATTTTATGGTTGGTTATATTCTGGTACCTTCCTAGGAAAAAAAAAAAAAAAAGCCCAAATGGTCACCAAATAAATTTGTGCCTCCACTAGAAAAAAGATTATCTGACTATTTAAAGTGATAAATATGGAGCCAATTTTACTACCAGAGTCAGCAGACTATAGTCAAGTGGGACCAGATCCATCCCATTACCTATTTTTGTAAATATATGTTTATTGGGAGGAAGCAGTGCCATTCCTTTTTGTATCTTCTTTGGCTGCTTTCGTGCTTCCATGGCAGAGGTGAATAGCTATGAGAAACTGTGCTCACAAAACCTAAAATGTTTACCATCTAGACCTTTACTGGAAGATTTTGCCAACCTCTGACTTAAAAGACACTTGTAAGGAAAGGAAAGCCAAAGCCAAAATTGCCTGTGCAGTGGTTATGAGTGTACAGTCTGTACTGTGTACACACTGAGTACACATGGATGGACAGTGTGTAGATAAATAGCACAGACACTGGTACGGCTGGATTATAGAGGTGAAATACAATGATTTAGTTCTCACAATCCTTCCAATGCTCCTGTTTCAGATCAATAAACCAGCATTTTCAAACTCGAGTGTGTCTTTTCAGGCCCTGGGGCTATGCAAAAGGCATGTCGCTCTGCTGGCTTGTGTCCCCACTCACGGGGATGGGACACAGCAGTGCAGGCCAGGCAGCCAAGTACTGTTGGCCAGTGCCAATGACACTAATATTACAGACTCGTCATCCTGCAGGAGCCCCTCCTGTTGACAGTGTCATGTCTCTGCTCTCAGTCGACTGTTGCCTGCCCCTCCACTTCCCGTGGCCGCTGCAAACAGGAAGCAGTTGAGGCCTCCAGTGGAGCCCTGGTGAGAGCAAAGGGTGTGCTGCCACTCAGCTTTTCTGACAGCCCAGCAGTACTAAAGCAGTGAGATAAAGGGACTCTACAATCCGTTGACACTTAAAAAAGTGCTGCTTACTTTTAGAACCTCTTCAGGCTTGAACTGGTCTACTGATTGGAGAAACCCATATTAAAAAGCAGAGACATTACTTGGCCAACAAAGGTCCATCTAGTTAAGGCTATGGTTTTTCCAGTGGTCATGTATGGATGAGAAAGTTGGACTATAAAGAAATCTGAGTGCCAAAGAATTGATGCTTTTGAACTGTGGTGTTGGAGAAAACTCTTGAGAGTCCCTTGGCCTGCAAAGAGATCCAACCAGTCCATCCTAAAGGAGATCAGTCCTGGGTGTTCATTGGAAGACCTGATGTTGAAGCTGAAACTGAAATACTTTGGCCACCTGATGCAAAGAGCTGACTCCTTTGAAAAGACCCTCATTTGAAAAGCTGGGAAAGATTGAGGGCAGGAGAAAGGGATGACAGAGGATGAGATGGTTGGATATCATCATCGACTCGATGGACATGGGTTTGGGTAGACTCCGGGAGTTGGTGATGGACAGGGAGGCCTGGCATGCTGCGGTTCATGGGGTCACAAAGAGTCAGACACGACTGAGCGACTGAACTGAACTGAACTGAAACCCTGGAGGGAAGAATCTGTCGCTCTTTCAAAGAAATGAGTCAAAAGATGCTCTAAAGTTCCAAAGGGACGAGACCCCTTTATAGATTCAATTCCTAGACCTGAAAAGAGAGGCTGCAGCAGATGAGGACATCAGAACCGTGGCTGCCCTAGGATCAATTGGTGCCAGAATGTGTTGGGGTAGGGGGAAACAAGAGGATCCAGGGCACCTGGGACCACACAGTTTTTATACTCCACCTGGACGGCTCTGATGGGCGTCAACAACTGAGAATAACTGGGCTAATGCATGGCTTCTGAGTCTCTTTGTAATTGTGTTTTTAGAATGGAGCACATACAGTTTTTATTTTATCATCAAGTGATAATCTTAAGCTATGAAAGTAAATTATTATTTTCATAGTGTAGCTACCATTTATTGAATGTCTGCATATGCCAGATACTTGCTAAATTTTATTTTTTAAAGTAAATATTGTCTGCAAATCAGAACCCCAGTGAGGATTCACCTCATGATGTCCATCATTAAAACAACAAGAGGACTTCCCTGGTTAAGAATCCACCTGCAAATGCAGGGAACTATGGGTTCGATCAAACTTCAATACTTTTGCCACCTGATCTGAAGTGCTGACACTTACTCCTTGGAAAAAAAAGTTATGACAAATCTAGACAGTCTATTAAAAAACAGAGACATTACTTTGCCAACAAAGGTCCATCTAGTCAAGGCTATGGTTTTCCCGGTAGTCATGTATGGATGTGAGAGTTTGACTATAAAGAAAGCTGAGTGCTGAAAAATTGATACTTTTGAACTGTGGTGTTGGAGAAGACTTTTTCTTTTAGTGTTTTTATTTTTATATTATTATTATCTCTTTTTTTCTACTTTACAATATTGTATTGGTTTTGCCACTTCGACTGCAAGGAGATCCAACCAGTCCATTCTAAAGGAGATCAGTCCTGAGTGTTCATTTGAAGGACTGATGTTGAAGCTGAAACTCCAATGCTTTGGCCACCTGATGTAAAGAACTGACTCATTGGAAAAGACCCTGATGTTGGGAAAGATGGAAGGTGGGAGGAGAAGGGGACAACAGAGGATGAGATGGTTGGATGGCATCACCGACTCAATGGACATGAGTTTGGGTAAATTCCAGGAGTTGGTGATGGACTGGGAGGGCTGGCATGCTGCAGCCCATGGGGTCACAAACAGTCTGACATGAGTGAGTGACTGAACTGAACTGACTGAGGGGTTTGATCCCTGGTCCAGGAAAATGCCACATGCCACAGGGCAGCTAAGCCGGTGCACCACAACTACTAAACCAGGGCTCTAAACCCTGGGAACAGAAATTACTGAAGCCCATATGCCTAGAGCCCGTGCCCTGCAATAGAAGCCACCACAATGAGAAGCCCACACACCATAACTGTAGAGTAACCCCTACTTGCCACAACTAGATAAAGCCCATGCAGAGCAATGAAGACCCAGCACAGCCAAAAAAAAAACAAAAAGAGAGAGAGACAAGAGATAACAAGTGCTGGTATGGATATAGAGAAAACAAAACCCTTGTGCATTATTGGTGGGAATGTAAGTTGGTACAGCCACTATGGAGAACAGTATGGAGATTCCTTTAAAAATTAAAAATAGAACTACTATCTGATCCCTTAAATCCAGTTATGGATATATAGCCAAAGAAAATAGAATCTCTGTCTTGAATAGATCTGTATTCCCATGTTCATTATTCACAATAGCCAAAATATGGAGACAACCTTAGGTCCTTTTCAACAGATGAATGGAAAAAGAAAATGTGAGATACACATACGGACATACCATACGTATAGAGGTAGATACAGTGAAATATTATTCCACCTTTAATTTTAAAAGAAGGAAATTCAGCCATTTGTGACAAATGATTTTCCTTCTAGGTTCTTACCTGAGACCCTCTGTGATATAAGACAGATAAATATGTAAGGTCTTTCCTTACACATGGGAAAGACCCAGGAAAACTGGTGACTCCCACAAATGACACAAGCCATCACCTTAACTCTCACCCCCAGCTAACGACCAAAGATGTTGACGTTGCGGTATCAGTTATGTGAAATTTTCAGGAAAAGCCCAGTGAAAAAGGGTAAGGTTGTTAGGCAGATTTAGGTCTTTGTCTTCTCTGTTGATAAGACTTTCTAGACATTCACAGCTGTCCTTTTCTTCTTGGTCTTAAAGAGGGAATGTTGTTGTTTCATTGCTCAGTTCAGTTCAGTTCAGTCATGTCCAAGTCTTTGCAAACCCATGGACTGCAGCACGCCAGGCTTCCCTATCCATCACCAACTCCAAGAACCTACTCAAATTCATGTCCATTGAGTCTGTGATGCCATCCAAACATCTCATCCTCTGTTGTTCCCTATCCTCCTGCCCTCAATCTTTCCCAGCATCAGGGTCTTTCCCAGTGAGTTAGATCTTCACATCAGGTGGCCAAATTATTGGAGTATCAGCTTCAACATCAGTCCTTCCAATGAATATTCAGGATTGATTTCTTTTAGGATGAACTGATTGGATCTCCTTGCTGTCAGAGGAACTCTCAAGAGTCTTCTCCAACACCACAGTTCAAAAGTATCAGTTCTTTGGCACTCAGCTTTCTTTATAGTCCAACTCTCACATCCATACATGACTCCTGGGAAAACCGTAGCCTTGACTAGATGGACAATTGTTGGCAAAGTAATGTCTCTGCTTTTTAATATACTGTCTAGGTTGATCATAACTTTTCTTCCAAGGAGCAGGCTTCTTTTAATTTCATGACTGCAATCATCATCTGCAGTGATTTTGGAGCCCGAAAAGATAAAGTCTATCACTGTTTCCATTGTTTCCCCATCTGTTTGCCATGAAGTGATGGGACCAGATGCCATGATTTTAGTTTTCTGAATGTTTTATTTTTAAATTCTTTTTATTATTATTATTTTTTTTTACTTAACAATATTGTATTGATTTTGCCATACATCAACATGAATCCACCATGGGTGTACACATGTTCCCAATCCTGAACTCCCCTCCCACCTCCTTCCCCCATACCATCCCTCTGGGTCATCCCAGTATTGCATCCTGTATCCTGCATCAAACCTAGACTGGTGATTCATTTCTTATATGATAGTATACATGTTTCAATGCCATTCTCCAAAATCATCCCACCCTCACCCTCTCCCACAGAGTCCAAAGAGACACAGATGTATAGAACAGTCTTTTGAATGTTGAGTTTTAAGCCAACATTTTATCTCTCCTCTTTCACTTTCATCAAGATGCTCTTTAGTTCTTTTTTGCTTTCTGCCACAAGGGTGGTGTCATCTGCATATCTGAGGTTATTGATATTTCTCCTGGCAAACTTGATTCCAGCTTGTGCTTCATCAAGCCCGGCATTTTGCATGATGCATTCTGCATATAAGTTAAATAAGCAGAGTGATAAAATACAGCCTTGACGTCCTCCTTTCCTGACTTGGAACCAGTCTGTTGTTCCATGTCCAGTTCTAACTGTTACTTCCTGACCTGTATACAGATTTCTCAGGAGGCAGGTAAGGTGGTCTGGTATTCCCATCTCTTTCAGAATTTTCCACAGTTTGTTGTGATCCACACAGTCAAAGGCTTTTCCATAGTCAATAAAGCAGAAATAGATGTTTTTCTGGAACTCTCTTGCTTTTTTGATGATCCAGCAGATGTTGGCAATTTGATCTCTGGTTCCTCTCTCGTTTCTAAAACCAGCTTGAACATCTGGAAGTTCATGGTTCACGTATTGCTGAAGCCTCGCTTGGAGAATTTTGAGCATTACTTTACTAGCTTGTGAGATGAGTGAATTTGTGTGGTAGTTTGAGCATTCTTTGGCATTGCCTTTCCTTGGGATTGGAACAAAAACTGACCTTTTCCAGTCCTGTGGCCACTGCTGAGTTTTCCAAGTTCAACTGGAATTCCATCACTTCCACTAGCTTTGTCCATAGTGATATTTCCTAAGGCCCACTTGATTTCACATTCCAGAATGCCTGGCTCTGGCTTAGTAATGTCCAACTGTTGCTCAGTCATGTCCAGTTGTTTTTAACCCTATGGATTGTAGCCCACCAGGCTCCTCTGTCCATGCAATTCTCCAAGCAAGAATACTGAAATGGGTTGCCATTTCCTTCTCCAGGGGATCTTCCTGACGCAGGGATCAAACCTGTGTCTCCTCTGTCTCCTGCATTGGCAGGCGGGTTCTTTACCACTGGGGCACTGGGGAAACCCATTATGCAGTTGTGGAATTTGAAACTCAAATTTGAAAATATTGAGGCAGAGTTTCTTCTTAATGGAAACCCCAATTTTACTCTTCAGACCTTTCAGCTTTCTAAATAAGGCCCATCTATATTTTTGAGGATCGACTCCTTTCCTTAAAGTCTACTAATTATAAATGTTAACCACAGCTACAAAATACCTCATCATCTACACCTAGACTAGTGTTAGACTTAGTAACTGGGCACATCACATTAAGCATGACAACATTCTCTGTGGGCCTACACAAACACTCTTGAACACACAAGGGGATAGTGCTGGCTCTGAACTCTCCCATCATTTCATTTTCACTTCTCTTACTTATTTACATAGTTAATCCATTCTTACTTGTCAGAATGAAGTACCAGGCACTGAGTTAAATGTTGAGGATTCAGAAGTGAATAAGATAACTGTGTTTGCAGCTAAGAAAGAGACTGTTTCATAGTTCTGAACATCATGTCTTGTATGTATTAATAAGAGGTATTCCAGTGTTTGAATTAATACAGAACACTTTGGTACCCAAATGTGTTACTAATATTCATGTTCAAATCATCAAAGTGTATATTATAATCCTCTTTTATTATTTGGGTAAATTTCATGATAGGTATGTTATGAACATGTCTACAATCAATACAGTATTTTGGTTTAAGCATACTTCGATCCTAATGGAATTAACATGATTTCAGAAAATCTATTCACTTTAGCCAGAAAAATCAGTACATTTGTGGCAACTCAATGAAATACTGCCAAAATACAGGCTGTAGTACAACTTTCCCTAAAACTAGTTGCTGCAGTGAATTCAATGGATATTAGAAGAGAAAGCATACCTAGGTCCTTAGCACCCTAAGAGTCAACTTTTAGGTCAATTTTAAATAATAATAATAATAATAATAATAATAATGATAAAGAGAAACCTCAATTAAATTGTTTCAGGAGACTAGAACAGGGTCCTCTCATGCCCTGTGACCATATCAGGGTCCAAGAAGAAGGCAGACTCCTCTTCTTTCCTGGCAAGGATTCAGTCAGTGAAAAGCTGTAGCCCTCCTGGCATCTTTCTCTTCTGTAAAAGCGTTCTTCCCTTGCCCTTCAGGGACTTCCATGTAACTTGCTAGGGTTGCACACCCGAACTGCAATTCTCTGCTGATCCCTAATAAACCCATCTTTGCTCAAGAAATATCTGGCAGACTGCTTATTTCAGGTCAACATTTTGCTGGCCTGTATGGGGAATGGAAGAAACTCCCCATGATTCCAGGTCCAGTGAGCAAACAGGTGCGGTACCCTACAAATTGAACTCATTGTGCTTAATGCTTTTCTCAGCAGTCCTGGACTTTGAAGTTATGTATTTCTCCTGGCCCCAAGCTCATGTTCTGTTTGCATTGAAAGCTCTCCAGGCTTTATTCAGGGCCTATTTTAAGATTTTGTTCTTTCTGGTTAAGGTCTTGTTCTGTGAGTACTCATTTAGCTCTTTTGTCGGATTTGAGATCAGACCACTTCAACTGAAGCTGGCTGAGAAGCCATTGGCTCATTGCTTTGGAAAAGGGGCTGTTCTCTGGAAACCGGCTGAAGAGGTTTTTGGCTGCTCTGGGACCAAGCAGTTTCCTTAAAATTGGCTGGTATCAGTTTCCAAGGTGTTTGCTTTGAGCTGTTTGAAACTTGTTCCTTTACTCTAGAGAGAAACATCTGAGAAATGGGATCCCAGTTATCTAAATATTTTGAGGGTGGTCCCCCTACACAGGGACTCTGGCAGATTTTTATGTTTAAAAACCACAGTCCTTCCTGCCCATATCTAATTGAATGGACTGATGTGATCAAAGGAAATTTAGAGGATCAAAGGAAATTTAGAGTTTCAATGGCCATAAACTTAATATCTTTAAAACAAAGTTGGGTTGGTGGTGGTTTAGTCACTAAGTCATGTCTGACTCCTGACTCTTGTGACCCCATGGACTGTAGTCTGCAAGGCTCCTCTGTCCATGGGATTCCTCAGGCAAGAATACTGGAGTGGGTTGCCATTTCCTTCTTCAGGGAATTTTCCTGACCCAGGGATCGAAGTCAGGTCTCCTGCATTTCAGGCAGATTCTTTACCCACTGAGCTATGAGGGAAGTCCTAAAGTTGAGTTATAATAGCTCAAAAAAGTTTCCACAACTGAATGGAATACCTATTCTGATTGGTAGATTGGTATTTTGAGGCTTCCAAACATTGTCACGACCCTATAATTGCCTCTCTTCAAAATATAATTTTAAGATTAACTGAGGCAAATAAACACTTAAAATGTCTCCTGAAGCCTCAGGCTCTGCTTCCTGCTTGTCTCAGGCTCATCCCAGGTGGGGCTAGTGGTAAAGAACCTGCCTGCCAATGCAGGAGACATAATCAATGAGGATTCAATCCCTGGGTTGGGAAGATCCCTGGGAGAAGGGAATGGCTACCCACTCCAGTATTCTTGCCTGGAGAATTTCATGGACAGGGGAGCCAGGTGGGCTACAGTCCATGGGATCACAAAAGAGTCAGACATGACTGAAGCGACTTAGTATGCAAGCACTCAACACCTCCAGTGTCACCTTGTCTCTCTCTTTCAGCTTCACATGTCAAACTCTGCCTCCAGTTCCATTTTCTTCTTTCCCTTGTCCACTGCCTGCACCTCCTCTATACTCTCAATTCCCTATACTAATTCTTTCATTGAACTTCCTCCTTTCTCTGAAACTTACCTCTTACCTTTTCCTCTAAACTTGTCAGAACCTGATCCTTTAAAATTAATCCTTCTGAGTATCCACAGGCTAACACCTTAATTTCTTACATTCCCTGGACTAAAGCTGAATTGTGAATCATAGACAAGATATTCCCAAAGTAACTGAAAATCTTCACAGATTTATTGAGAAATTTAATACAGTCATTCAGACTTAACAGCCTGATTTCTCCAACTTGTATCAGCTAGTTCCCATGCTTGTTGGTGAAGGCCAGGCCCAGCATTGAATGCAAATCACTAACTGGTAAAATCCTAAAGGGTTTTTAGAATTACAACAGAAACACTAGCCTACTAACTTACTTTACAATCTGGCTTGTTGCTATGTGACTTCCTTGAGCAATTCCAAGGGCTTTTCCAAAGCTTGTTGATTGAAACAAAATTCAGCCTCATATACAAAATTCTGATGAACCAGAGTTTGGGTCTTTTGAGCATAAGCCAACCCCATTCCCCTTGCTTGACCCTTGCAATAAACCTTTCTCTGCTAAAAAAAAGAAAAGAAAAAGAAAAAAAACAATCTGCTGAACCTACTCATGGCTATTGCAGTTGACTTCAGATAGTTTGTAAGGAAAGAAAAATTCTGGTCTTCTTACATATGTTGATTTCACCTAGGGTAGCTTTTAACTGTGTTTATTAATGGGCTGAAATGGGACCTTTCACTTCTAGTAAAAAGGACCCAGATAGAATGGGAAACTATGTCCAGGGTTAATTAATATGGCAAACCAGCTCTCTTAGACTTTAGATGAGTCCCCTCCAAGAAAGACCATCAAAATTCTTAACTTTCAACTCTAGCAATTAAAGGCTCCTAAATGAAACAAACTGCCCTAGTTTCTGCTATTATTGCAAAGAGTCAGGACATTGGGAAAGAGATTGTTACAAATTTAAGTGTTTCAGGTACATTTAGCCATCTAATTGCCTTTCTGAAGTCCTCCCAACTCTCAATGACAAGACTCTGAGTGAATATGAGGGCTATTCCCAATCCTCTCTCTTAATTGGCTTGGTGAAACACTTCCCCAGATTGGGGCTGAATCTCTTCCAGTCCTGACACTAGAACTATACCCTTGGTGCTCAGCCTCACTACTATAAAGCAGCCACCACCTCAGAGTGCTAAAACATTTGAAATAGCATGGATCTCTAATGTGTCTTAAGAGGTTCATGTCTCCGAACCTAATTTTTTTTTTTTTAGCCCCTTTGAGTGATACACTATTTCTCTAACCCTATCCAATTTTCTAGGCTGAGACCTCTCAGAGAAATATCATTCCATAATTTCTTTCTCCCAAAGAGGAAAAATAATTCTAGAATTTGATAGGAGTCATCAAAGTAAACAACCAGATAAATTAAATGACCCTTTGACATCTCTTATTTCTTCCATCTCTGTAATAGAGCTGATTTTGGAAACACTGATCATTTGTCCCAATTGAATCAGTTAGCAGTTTCCTTACGACCAAAATCTTCAACTGATACTGGCAAAATTCACAGTGCACCTCCCTTCAGATTCAAATATATCCCTCGAAATGTCTTCCTAGAATTAATCAATACCCTGCAATTAAAGAAGATCTTCAGGGCATAAAGCCCATAGTAAATTACAAGGTTCAAGGCCTCACTATTCCTTGTAGTAGCCTCTGTAATACTCTCTCTTTACTGGTGAAAAAGCTAAGGGCCAAGAGCGGAGATTCGTCCAGGACCTCCAAGCAATAAACAACATTGTGTGTTCTCAGTCGTGTCTGACTCTTTGCGACCCTGTGGACTGTAGCCTGCCAGGTTCCTCTGTCTATGGGTTTTTTCAGGCAAGAATACTGGAGTAAGTTACTATTTCTTCCTCCAGGGCATCTTCCCAACTTAAGGATCTAGCCTAGGTCTCATGCATTGCAGGCAGATTCTTTACCACTGAGCCACCTGGGAAGCAAGCCATAAACAACATTTTATGTGTCAACATCCAGCTGTTCCTCACCCTCATACTTTACTAAAATCCATCCCTACTGAAAGCAAATTCTTTACTGTAATTTATTTTTGCAGTGCATTCATTGGTATTCCAATTGATGAAGGTAGCCAATACTATTTTGCCTTCACTTCGGAAGAAAAACTGTTCACCTGGACAGCAATACCTCAGGGTTTTACTGAGAGTCTTTCTGGATGGCATAAAGCTCCCTAGAGGCACGAGTTTGTTGCACTCTGTGGATGATTTGCTTCTTTGCTCTACCCAAGTCTCCTCACAGGAAGACAGCATCCACTTGCTAAAGCTTTTAGCCTTAAAGGGACAAAACGTGACCAAAGAAAAATTGCAGTTTGCTGAAATTCAGGTTTGATAGTTAGGGCATCTGATACCAGAACATAGATCCAGATACACTTCATGGTGTCCTAAGTTTCCCCAAACCCCAAACTAAGAACTACTATGAGATTTTCTCAGGCTAATTGGTTATTCCTGAAATCGATTCTGAATTTCTTCCTTAATAGCCAAGGCTCTGTCTGTTTTATTAAACAATAACAACTTGGGCCCAGTTTCATGGGAAGAACTGGCCAACTGAGCTTTCAGCATCTTAGGGAGAATTTGATGAACCCCCCTGCTCTTGGGCATCTCAGTTATCAGATTCCCTTTTTCCTTTCTTTTATATGAAAAGGAAGAGAATGTTCTTAGAGTACTCACCCAAAACCACCAGGACTAATATCAAAACATAAGGTGTTAAAGCCAGCAACTGAACCCTGTGGCATAGGGCTGTGTGCCTTGCCTTAGAGCCATTATGGCCACTGCCTTTCCATTAGGACCTTCAAGAAAGTTTTTGTGGGATCTCCTTTAGCTACTTTGGTACCTCATGCAGTAGAAGCTTTCATGAATTCTCATAACATTCAACATTTCTTAACCAGCTGCCTCAGCTCCTACAAAGTCCCCTTTTGTCAGCTGCCTCTCTCATAACTCTTTATGTTGTAATAACCTTAATCTGACTACATTTTTTTTTCCTTCATCACCAACAAGTCTCTCATGACTGCTTAATACTGACAGACCACCTCTTGACTCCTCATAATAATCTAAAGGATATTCTGTCCAGTAACATTGACTTATCATGATTCACACTTAAAAGGTAACAATGAAGACTATTGTCCTGGTTATGCTATTACATCCTTGAGAAAGAAATGGCAACTCACTCCAGTACTCTTGCCTTGGAAGTCCCTGTGGACAGAGGAGCCTGGTGGGCTACAGTCCATGGAGTCTAAAAGTGTCAGACACGATTTAGCAACTAAGCAGACAATGACGACGATGCTATTACAGGGCTTCCCAGGTGGCTCAGTGGTAAACAATTCACCTCCCAGTGTAGGAGCTGCAGGAGATGTGGATTCGATCCCTGGGTCAGGAAGATTCCTGGAGTAGGAAATGGCAAGCCTCTCCAGTATTCTTACCTAGGAAATCGCACATGGACAGAGGAACCTAACAGGTTAGAGTTCATGGGATCACAGAGAGTTAGACACGACTGAGCATACACAAATACTATTACAACTCCTTTTGATGTTGAGGCAACATCTTTTCTTATGGGTACTTTAGCCCAACATGTTGAATTACATGCTCTTACGTAGGCTTGTAGTTCAGCCAAAGACAAAACTGCCAATGTTTATAAGGATAGTAGATATGCTTTTGGAATATTGTAGAAACCATGTGGCGTTCTTACTTCCAATGGAAATGAAATTAAAATTGGCTATGTTCAGGAATTATCAAATGAAATATTTCTATCTGACACTTTTGCTATTATTAAGATTCTGAGACATTCTGAACTTGACTCTTGGAATCTAGGGAAAATCACCCTGCTGATATTATTGCAAGGAATGCTGCCATTAAAGGAACCAACAGTAGCTAAACCTTTGTTACAGTCTAAAAGAACATTTCCCCAAATGATAATTTAGAAAAACTGGGTAGAGACATCCAATAATTAGCCTCAGAAAAGGAAAACCAAGATTAGAAATTGAACAGTTGTTGGTTTTATAAAAAGAGAAAGCTCTGGTTGGACCAAATAACAACTCTATCTTTTGGAGACGCCAACATTCCCATTCCTCACCACTGTACATACATTAAGACACTGGGCTCATGACAAAATGATAGACTTTATGAATCAATATTAGTGGGGAAACATTAATAAGGCTGCAAAAAGTGCCAATCTCATTTGTCCCACTTGTCCAAAGTATAATCCAGGAAAGGCTATTTGTACTGCACTTAGACTTACATGCAGAGTACATCATGAGAAACGCTGGGTGGAGGAAGCACAAGCTGGAATCAAGATTGCCAGGAGAAATATCCAATAACATCAGATATGCAGGGAGAAGGCAATGGTAACCCACTCCACTACTTTTGCCTGGAAAATCCCATGGACAGAGGAGCCTGGTAGGCTGCAGTCCATGGGGTCTCTAAGAATCTGCCATGACTGAGTGACTTCACTTTCACTTTTCACTTTCATGCATTGGAGAAGGAAATGGCAACCCACTCCAGTATTCTTGCCTGGAGAATCCCAGGGACAGAGGAGCCTAGTGGGCTGCTATCTATGGGGTTGCACAGAGTCGGACACAACTGAAGCGACTTAACAGCAGCAGCAGCAGATATGCAGATGACATACCATCCTTATGGCAGAAAGCAAAGAAGAACTAAAGAGCTTCTTGATGAAAGTAGAAGAGAAGAGTGGAAAAAGTTGGCTTAAATCTTAACATTCAGAACACTAAGATCATCACATCTAGGTCCATCACTTCATGGCAAATAGATGGGGAAACAGTGGCAGAGATTATCTTTTTGGGCTCCAAGATCACTGCAGATGATGACTGCAGCCACGAAATTAAAAGATACTTACTCCTTGGAAGAAAAGTTATGACCAACCTAGACAGCATATTAAAAAGCAGAGACGTTACTTTCCCAACATAGGTCCGTCTAGTCAAGGCTATGGTTTTCCCAGTAGTCATGTATGGATGTGAGAGTTGGATTGTAAAGAAAGCTGGGCACTGAAGAATTGATGCTTTTGAACTGTGGTGTTTTGAGAAGACTCTTGAGAGTTTCTTGGACTACAAGGAGATCCAACCAGTCCATCCTACAGGAGATCAGTCCTGGGTGTTCATTGGAAGGACTGATGTTGAAGCTGAAACTCCAATACTTTGGCCACATGATGCAAAGAACTGACTCATTTGAAAAGACCCTGATGCTGGGAAAGATTGAGGGCAGGAGGAGAAGGGGACGACAGAGGATGCGATGTTTGGATGGCATCACCGGCTCGATGGACATAAGTATGAGTAAACTCTGGGAGTTGGTGATGGACAGGGAGGCCTGGTGTGCTGCAGTCCATGGGGTTGCAAAGAGTCAGACACGAGTGAGCCACTGAACTGAACTGACTGACAGGTTCAATCCCTGGCCCAGGAAGATCCCACATGCCATGGGGCATCTAAGCTGGTGCTCCATGCCCTTCTCCAGGGGATCTTCCTGACCCAGGAATCAAGCCTGGGTCTCTCACATTGCAGGCAGGTTCTTTACTGTCTGAGCTACATTAAATACACCTGCTATCTTCTAGGGACACCATCATGCTCATCCTTAAAATCATGCCTCTAGGGATTTCTGAGTTGTCCAATGGTTAGGACACAGCACTTTCATTGCCAGGGCCCTGGGTCTTATCCCTGGTTGGGAAACTAAAGATGCTGCAAGCCATGCTGAGTGGCCCATAACTCACTAAATAAAATAATACCTTTAATCACAGTAACCCTTGCTTAGAAACTTGTTCTCCATCACCTAGCAAATAAAGTAAAACAGATCCAATTAACCTTTCCAGCCAGTATGGCTTATGGAATCAGACAGACACAGATCCAAGTCCTGAATCAGAAAGACACAGATTCAACCTAGCCAGTAAAATGGGTTTCCCAATAACTATGAAGTTTAGCAAGAATGCCCCATGTAGGGATATTTATAGCTGAATCACTTTGCTGTACAGCAGAAATTCATACAATATTGTTAACAAACTATACTTCAATAGTAATTAAAATATTCTCCTTCCCTTGCTCTTTTTAGCTGATGAAAAAAATACTAATTCTCACGTTTGCTTTTAGGAATCTGTATTAAAAATGAATGGTTGAGTCAATCCCTTTCAGAGTGTCAGGTGCCATTATTTTCCCTCTCAAGAATAGCACACTTTTTATTTTGCATGTCTGCCAAATTGTCCAAGAATGTGTGACATACAGTTGCTTGGATTGATCTTGTGAAGCCTCTTCCTCATAAGCTCTATCTGCTTCATATTAAGAAGGTAAGTGAAAAATCGTTTTTAAAATAGAAAAATGGACTAATTTGTTTATTTGAATCTGATGTATATCAAATGACATCTGGCTAGCTATATGATGAGACAAGTGGGATAAAATTAAAACCAGAGGCAGCATTTTGCCAGATTCTGCTACAAATGAACCTTAGGAAGTATACCTAGGCTAATGACAAAGTAATCATGTAATTTACCCTCCTAGATCATTTTGAGAGTGAAAGCGGAACATCTTAATAATTGTGCTGGCATAGCAGGCATGAACCAAAACATAGGATCATGTTGTCTCATGGATATCACCATGAAAATACTATTTGCTGTATCAGAATTTTAATGCTAAATTAACATGTCCTAAAAGTTATCTCTTTGTTCTATTTCTACCAGCATTTGTTAACCATCTACCATGTGCTAGTTTCTATGATGTATGTTGTGTGGTTTGGATGATGGGCTCAGTACTGGAGGATAAATAACAAGCTGGGTGGACATGGACATAAATGAGCATTCCTGGTGTAATTTGGATGGTAGTAAAGATATGAATTCTCTGTATAGCAGAAGTGATAAACTGGAATTTAGATTTGGGATAGGAGGGAGGATTATAAAAGACTTGAAATGTTTGAGCTAAGCCTTGAAGGATAGTTTCGATTGAAAGTATTAGTGTGCCACTCAGGTATGACCTAAAACAAATCCCTTATGATTATACAGTGGAAGTGACAAATAGATTCAAGGGATTAGATCTCTATCAGAGAACTGAACTCTGATAGAGTGCCTGAAAACTATGGACAGAGGTTCCTAACATTGTACAGATGGCAGTGACGAAAACCATCCCAAAGAAAAAGAAATTAACAAGGCAACATGGTTGTCTGAGGAGGCCTTACAAATAGTTGAGAAAATAAGAGAAGCAAAAGGCAAAGGAGAAAAGGAAAGATATACCCATCTGAATGCAGAGTTGCAAAGAAAAGGAGAGATAAGAAAGCCTTCTTAAGTGAATAGTGAAAAGAAATAGAGGAAAACAATAGAATGGGAAAGACTAGCAATCTCTTCAAGAAAATTAGAGATAGCAAGGGAACACTTCATGCAAAGATGGGCACAATAACGGACAGAAACAATATGGATCTAAAAGAAGCAGAAGACATTAAGAAGAAGTGGTAAGAATACACAGAACTGTGCAAAAAAAAGGTCTTAATGACCCGGATAAGCACTATGGTGTGGTCACTCACCTAGAGCCAGACATTCTGGAGTGTGAAGTCAAGTGGGCCTTAGGAAGCATTACTGCCAACAAAGCTAGTGGAGGTGATGGAATTCTCGCTGAGCTATTTCAAATACTAAAAGATGATGCTGTTAAAGTGCCTCACTCTATATGCCAGCAAATTTGGAAAACTCAGCAGTGGCCACAGGACTGGAAAAAGTCAGTTTTCATTCCAATACCAAAGAAAGGCAATACCAAAGAATGTCCAACTACCACACAGTTGCACTCATTTCACATGCTAGCAAAGTAATGCTCAAAATCCTTCAAGTTAGGCTTAAACAACGTGAACTGAGAACTTGCAGATGTACAAGCTGGATTTAGAAAAAGCAGAGAAACCAAAGATAAAATTGCCAACATCCATTGGGTCTTAGGAAAAGCAAGGGAATTCCAGAAAAATGTCTACTTCTGCTTCATTGACTATGCTAAAGCCTATGACTGTGTGGATCACAAAAAATACTGTGGAAAATTCTTAAAGAGATGGGAATACCAGACCACCTTACCTGCCTCCTGAGAAACCTGTATGCAGGTCAAGAAGCAGCAGTTAGAACTGCTACATGGAACAACAGACTGGTTCAAAATTGGGAAAGGAGTATGTCAAGCCTGTATATAGTCACCCTGCTTATTTAACTTATATACAGAGTACATAATGCAATATGCTGAGCTGGATGAATCGCAAGGCTGTATCCAGATTTTGGGGAGAAATATCAACCTCAGATATACTGATGATTCCGCTCTGATAGCAGAGAGTGAAGAGGAACTGAGAGCCTCTTGATAAAGGTGAAAGAGGAGAGTGAACAAGGTGGCTTAAAATTCAATACTCATAAAACTAAGATCAGGGAATCTGGTTCCACCACTTCATGGCAATTAGATGGGGAAATAATAGAAACAGTGACAGATTTTCTTTTATTGAGCTCCAATGTCACTGCAACAGTGATTGCAGCCATGAAATTAAAAGACTTTTCTTGAAGAAAAGCTATGACAGACCTAGACAGTGTATAAAAAATCAGAGACATTACTTTGCTGACAAAGGTCCATATAGTCAAAGCTTTGGTTTTTCCAGTAGTTATATTGGATGTGAGAGCTGGACCATAAAGAAGGTTGAGCGCCAAAAATTGATGCTTTTGAACTGTGGTGCTGGAGAATACTCTTGAAAATCCCCTGAACAGTGAGGGGATGAAACCAATCATTTCTAAAGGAAATCAACCCTGAATTTTCATTGGAAGGACTGATGCTGTAACTCCATCTGTACTGTAACTCCAGTACTTTGGACACCTGATGCGAGGAGCCGACTCACTGGAAAAGACCTTGATACTGGGAAAGAGGAGGTGCACGTTAGCAGGAAGTCAGGTAGGTTGGTGTGGGTGGAGAATGAAGATTATAGGAGAACAAAGTGACAAATGAGGCTTGGAAAGTCAGTTATGCACAAGATTGTGAGGGCTTAATCACCTTAAGGGCCTTCCGTAGAAGGAAAAGCAGATTACTTCTTATATAAATCACTCCAAAAGATAATCAGATAATAGCATGAATAAAGTAAATGTAAATGTTTTCCCCAAGAAGCATATCTTCACATACATTTTTTATTCATTAAACTAGACATTACTTTGCCAACAAAGGCCCATCTAGTTAAGGCTATGGTTTTTCCAGTGGTCATGTATGGATGTGAGAGTTGGACTATAAAGAGAGCTGAGCACTGAAGAATTGTTGCTTTTGAACTGTGGTGTTGGAGAAGACTCTTAAGAGTCCCTTGGACTGCAAGGAGATCCAACCAGTCCCTCCTAAAGGAGATCAGTCCTGGATGTTCATTGGAGGGCTTGATGTTGAAGCTGAAACTCAATACTTTGGCCACCTGATGCAAAGAGCTGACTCATTTGAAAAGACCCTCATTTGAAAAGCTGGGAAAGATTGAGGGCAGGAGGAGAAGGGGACAACAGAGGATGAGATGGTTGGATGACATCACTGACACAGTGGACATGGGTTTGGGTGGATTCTGGGAGTTGGTGATGGACAGGGTGGCCTAGCATGCTGCAGTTCATCGGGTTGCAAAGAGTCAGACCTGACTGAGTGACTGAACTGAACTCATAGTGTGGTCCTCAGACCAGCAGTATGGTCTTCACTTGTGAGCATATCAGAAATGCAAATTCATGCTCCTCTACCTGAACTACTGAATCCAAATTTCTTGTGATTGGACACATGAAACCATTTTAACCAGCTCTCCAAGGGGATTCTTAAAGCTCATTAAAGTTTGAAAAGCAATGCATTAAACATTTATCAAGTGCCTCCTTGCTGTCAGCTTCCATGTTGTACACTGGAGGTATGGAGTTGAGTTGAATGAGGTAAAATCTCAACCCTTGATGGCTGAACAGTAACACCTAAATGAGAATCTCCTGTATGAGAGACAAGCCACAAGGGGATGAAATTGTCAGCTAGGATGTGATGCTTTACTGACAGGTTTTCCATGACTCCAGTACTAAAAATTACAGATATATTCCAGAATTTTCCAGGGAAGAAAGGTAATCTTTCCTTAGCATGTAGAGCAAACATTTGTTTCATATATATATATATATATATATATATATATATATATATAGCTGAATTTGTCTTCAGTAGTAGTTCAAATGCTTGTAATGCTTTGAAAAAATGCTGTGCTATTTAAGTTTTATCTTTTTAATAACTTTGCTTAAATTTTCTGTTTTTGGGATGTGTTCATCAACTCAGAAACATTTAAGCACTTAATAATCCTTAGCCATGGTCAGTTATTCTTTATTTTAAATTATCAAATAGTTCAAATATACTGAAATATCCATCTACCTATCCTGGAGATATAACCTGTTATCATTTTGTTATGTGAAAGAAATATTTTAATGTTATCAAATCAAGGACAAAGAAATATGGGATAAAGAGAAGAGAGGAGTAATTTTTGAGCGTATAAAGCCTGAATATTTTCCAAACATGATGAAAGTCTTGAATCCTTAGGTATGGGAGATATTAGGTATTTATATTAGGAGGTATGAAAAATATTCACATTGTGGCAAACCTACAGAACCAAAGAAAATGAATTCAAAGTCAACTGCCCAAAAAAATGATATGGAATAATATTTTTCAGAGAGTTCAAAGAAAATAATCCTCAACATAGAATTGTGTATACCTAGTCAAACTATCTTGAGGGTGGGGAAAAATAAAGACATGTAAGATAAACACAACTGAAAGTGCATACTTACAAATTTCCTTCATTGAAGAAACTTCTAAATAAATAATCCTGAAAGAAGAAAGACAGATTCCAGAAGGAAGGTCTGAGATGCAGGAAAGAATGGTGAAGATATAATTAGGCAAATAGGTAAAACTCAGTAAAATGTCTCTGCTTTTCAATATGCTATCTAGGTTGGTCATTAACGTTTCTTCCAAGGAGTAAGCATCTTGGAAAAGCAGAGACATTACTTTGCCAACAAAGGTCCGTCTAGTCAAGGCTATGGTTTTTCCAGTAGTCATATATGGATGTGAGAGTTAGACTGTGAAGAAAGCTGAGCACCGAAGAATTGATGCTTTTGAACTGTGGTGTTGGAGAAGACTCTTGAGAGTCCCTTGGACTGCAAGGAGATCCAACCAGTCCATTCTGAAGGAGATCAACCCTGGGATTTCTTTGGAAGTGATGATGCTAAAGCTGAAACTCCAGTACTTTGGCCACCTCATGCAAACAGTTGACTCATTGGAAAAGACTCTGATGCTGGGAAGGATTGGGGGCAGGAGGAGAAGGGAACGACAGAGGATGAGATGGCTGGATGGCATCAGGGACTCGATGGATGTGAGTCTGAGTGAACTCCAGGAGATGATGATGGACAGGGAGGCCTGGCATGCTGAGATTCATGGGGTCACAAAGAGTCAGACATGACTGAGCAACTGAACTGAACTGAAGTAAAATGTATCTATCTGTATACAATACCACCAACTATTACTATACTTGACATATATTAATTTTATTACTATTTAGTTATAAGTTGCATTATGCTTTCTTCTTTATCTCAGTGGTTATTTAGGAGTGTGTTTTTGCATATATGTATACTTTTTATTGTTTATTTCTAATTTAATTGTACTAGATATTTTCACATGTCTATTAATTTTTTTTTAATTTGTGGAAGCCTCCTTTAAGTATCAGTTTTAGTTTATGTATCAGCTTCAGCAGCCCTCAAGGGCTAGCAACAGAAGGCCTGCTCAGTCCGAGGTTACAACAGCTGGGGAATATAAACAATTAGAAGGGACTACGGTCTCCAAGCTTTAAGTGACAATGAGAGGAAACGGTATTATGGGACCCCAGTGAGATGTGAAGCAATGGAAACGAGGCTGCTCTGTGCAAAGATGCAGATGCTCTCTATGAAGCTGAAGTTGTAGAAGGACCCTGCTACTGCCAGAACCTTGACATCCATACAGCCAGGGAGGAGCCTGTGTGCACAGGAGGTCTCACCAAAAGAGGACATTGAGAGGACTTCGATGGAGGTGACAGAATTCAAGAAGAGATTTCCAGGAGGAAGGAACAGTAAGTACAAAGGCCCATGGTAGGAATGTGAATTATCAGTTTGTGTAATGGCAGGGTCATTCTGGTTATTATTTTGAGAACAGGCTATGGGGGAAAAGGGAAGAAATGGGGAAAACTGTTAGGAAGCTTTTGCAGGGAACTAGACAGGAGATTATGGTTGCTCTACAAGGCAGTGTGAGGTACCGAAGGATTAAAAGAAAAATGAAAGTGAAGTTGCTCAATCGAGTCTGACTCTTGGCGACCCCATGGACTGTAGCCTACCAGGCTCCTCCATCCATGGGATTTTCCAGGCAAGAGTACTAGAATGGGGTGCCATTTCCTTCTCCAGGGGATCTTCCTGACCCAAGGATCGAACCTGGGTCTCCCATATTGTAGGCAGATGCTTTACTGTCTGAACCACCAGGGAAGTCCTGAAGGATTAGATATGAACAATGAGAGAGGGATATGTTGAGGAATCAAGGATGATGCCTAACATTTTGGCCCAAGCCATAGAAGGATGATGTTTCTACCTGTGGTGTGGAGAAGACTGAGGAGGGAGTCAGTTTTGCTAAAACTTTGAGAATGAAGTTGTGAACAGATTCACTTAGGGATGAGAATTAGACCACTGGTGGAGATGTTGATTAGGAGTTAAGGAAAGAAGTGTGGACTGGTGATAGGAATTTGATTGTTATCAACATGTGAGTGGTATTTAAAGCCAGGAGGGGTGTGTAGATAAAAAAAGAGACCTGCTCTAAGCACTGAGCCATGGAGCACAACAGTGTGAAAAGTGCAAGGAAAACAACTGGAAAGGAACTTTCAAAGGTACAGGCAGTCAGAGAGGAGAAGAACCAAGAGCCACACTCCCTGGAAGGTGAAGAAGCATAATAAGAAAAGGGAAAGAACATCTGTCATATTCAGTGTTGGCTATAGGTCCACTGAATGACAATTGAAAATTGACCCTGGGGTTTATAACATGTAAGTCAGGACAGAATCAACTTTGGTGGAGATGGAAGTGAAAGCTGGAATTGCAATGGGTTTAAGAGATGAAATTGGGAGATGAATTAGAGGCAGGATATTTAGGGAACTATTTCTAAGGATGTTACTGCAAATGAGACATAAAAATGAGGAGAGAGCTGACAGGAGTATTAAGGTCAAAGGAAGTTTGTCTAGTCTGTTTTGCAAAATCAGAGTAGTGACCAGATGTTTGTGTGCTGATGGGAACCGTGGAGTATAAGGGGAAAACACAAGCATAGGTGGGGGAGTTGCTGGGGTGCTCTCCTTTAGTTGATAAGAAGGGATGAGATCTAAGGCATGAGTGGAGGCCTTGGCCTTATACAGGAGCAAGGATATTTCATAATTAGCAACAGGGCCTTTTCCATGAAAATGTGACTAAACCCGTATGTTAATAATGACATTTAAAAGTTATCAAATGTTTCATCACATAGTTTGTTTTGAAATTTCCCTGCCCTCCAATTGACTACACAGAGCCTAGATTCTAGAGCAAGTAGCTAGAGGCCTAATTAGCTCCTAAGGACATCCTGGGGGTGTTGTGAGGAGCTGGCTGATTGCAGTGGGCTGGACGGGACCAGTGACCCCAAAACCTCTGCTTTCAGTCCCCGAATTTCAGTGTCTCCTGCTGATTCCTTCTGCCCTAATCGAAACTGACAGTGCAGTTATATCAGAGCATGAATCATTTCAATTAAATGTATTAAATGATATTTTTGAGGAAATACTTTTTTTTTACATTTATAATAATTTTTATTTTATTTTTTTTTCTTTTTTTTAAATTTTACAATCTTTAATTCTTACATGCATTCCCAAACATGAACCCCCCTCCCACCTCCCTCCCCATAACATCTCTCTGGGTCATCCCCATGCACCAGCCCCAAGCATGCTGCATCCTGCGTCAGACATAGACTGGCGATTCAATTCTTACATGATAGTATACATGTTAGAATGTCATTCTCCCAAATCGTCCCACCCTCTCCCTCTCCCTCTGAGTCCAAAAGTCCATTATACACATCTGTGTCTCTTTCCCTGTCTTGCATACAGGGTCGTCATTGCCATCTTCCTAAATTCCATATATATGTGTTAGTATACTGTATTGGTGTTTTTCTTTCTGGCTTACTTCACTCTGTATAATTGGCTCCAGTTTCATCCATCTCATCAGAACTGATTCAAATGAATTCTTTTTAACGGCTGAGTAATACTCCATTGTGTATATGTACCACAGCTTTCTTGTCCATTCATCTGCTGATGGACATCTAGGTTGTTTCCATGTCCTGGCTATAATAAACAGTGCTACTTTAAAAAGCTAGTGCTTGCATTTTCAAACTAAAGCCAGCAAAATATTCTGTGATTTTTATAGCAAATTGTATTCCTTATTCCTAGTGAATGAAAGAAAGAACAGGCTCATTTTATGTTCACCTGTTTTTATATTTTCTATCACAGTATTAGTTCATTTAATTATTCACAAATATAACAATCCAGCTATTTTAAATCTTGTAAATTAAACATACAAATGGCCTAAGGGTTATAATCTGACAAAGCAATCCTTCTTAGCATAATTTAAAGTTTTACAGTAGTGAAATTCATAAATAGGAATAGTGACTCTAAAACAGACAGAAAGAAACCTAACTTATAATGACCAATAATAAAATAGCTTCCTGAATTGTTAATGTTAATAGCTTAATTACAAGCTATTAAATCTGAGAAATAATCTTTCAGTCTTTTTAACCTTTTGGTTAAGTTCAGTCGCTCAGTCGTGTTTGACTCTTTGCGACCCCATGAACCACAGCACGCCAGGCCTCCCTGTCCAACACTAACTTCCAGAGTCCAACCAAACCCATGTCTGTTGTGTCAGTGATGCCATCCAACCATCTCATCCTCTGTTGCCCCCTTCTCCTCCTGCCCTCAATCTTTCCCAGCATCAGGGTCTTTTCAAATGAGTCAACCCTTTGCATCAGGTGGCCAAAGTATTGGAGTTTCAGCTTCAACATCAGTCCCTGCAATTAACACTCAGGACTGATCTCCTTTAGGATGGACTGGTTGGATCTCCTTGCAGTCCAAGAGACTCTCAAGAATTTTCTCCAACACCACAGTTCAAAAACATCAATTCTTTGGTGCTCAGCTTTCCTTATAGTCCCACTCTCACATCCATATATGACTACAGGGAAAATGATAGCCTTGACCAGATGGACCTATTTTGGCAAAGCAATGTCTCTGCTTTTTAATATGCTATCTAGGTTGGGCATAACTTTCCTTCCAAGGATCAAGCATCTTTTAATTTCATGGCTGCAATCACCATCTGCAGTGATTTTGGAGCCCAGAAAAATAAAATCAGTCACTGTTTCCACTGTTTCCCAATCTATTTCACATGAAGTGATGGGACCAGATGCCATGATCTTAGTTTTGTGAATGTTGAGCTTCAAGCCAACTTTTTCACTCTCCTCTTTCACTTTCATCAAGAGGCTTTTTAGCTCCTCTTCACTTTCTGTCATAAGGGTGGAGTCATCTGCATATCTGAGGTTATTGATATTTCCCCCAGTAAACTTGATTCCAGCTTATGCTTCCTCCAGCCCAGCGTTTCTCATGATGTATTCTGCATAGAAGTTAAATAAGCAGGATGACCATATACAGCCTTGACGTACTCCTTTTTCTATTTGGAACCAGTCTGTTTTTCCACGTCCAGTTCTAACTGTTGCTTCCTGACCTGTATACAGGTTTCTCAAGAGATAGGTCAGGTGGTCTGGTATTTCCATCTCTTTCAGAATTTTCCACAGTTTATTGTGATCCACACAGTCAAAGGCTTTGGCATAGTCAATGAAGCAGAAATAGATTTTTTTTTTTTTTTCTGGAACTCTCTTGCTTTTTCAATGATCCAGTGGATATTGGCAATTTGATCTCTGGGTTCTCTGCCTTTCCTAAAACCAGCTTGAACATTTGGAATTTCACGGTTCACATATTGCTGAAACCTGGCTTGGAGAATTTTGAGCATTACTTTACTAGCATGTGAGATGAGTGCAATTGTGCAGTAGTTTGAACATTCTTTAGCGTTACCTTTCTTTGGGATTGGAATGAAAACTGACCTTTTCCAGTCCTGTGGCCACTGCTGAGTTTTCCAATTTGCTAACATATTGAGTGCAGCACTTTCACAGCATCATCTTTTAGAATTTTAACCTTTAAATTAAATATTTCTAATACTAATTCTTGTCTGCCTAGAGTGGTTTTATAAGACTTACAATTATTTTAACTTTATAACTCATCTCTACAATAATTTGTTCAAATTACCATTGTTTAAACTTTTGGGGAAAAGCAGCAATTCCACTCCTAGGTACAGAGCTCAGAGAAATGGGACCAGCTGTCTAAACAAAAGCTTGTACATGGATACTCATCAACATGTGATTCATAATAGCCAAAAAGTAGTAATAGTCCAAATTTCCATCAACTGATAAATGGATAAGCAAGTATGGTTTGTCCACAGTGGAGCATTATGATTATAAAAAGGAATGCAGTCCTGATTCATGCTACAATGTGGATGAACCTTGACAGCATGATGCTAAATGAAAGAATTCAGATACAAAAGATCACATGTCATATGATTCTATTTATGTGAAATGTCCAAAATAGGCAAATCTACACAGAGAGAAAGTAGATGAGTGGTTGCAGGTGTGAGAGGGAGGAGAGGGTATTGAGAATGGGCAGTGACTGTAATAGGTATGAAGTTTCTTTGGGGGTGATTAAAACATTCTAATATTGAAAACTGGTGATGGTTGTACAACTCTGTGAGTATGTTAAAAGCCACTGAAGATGTACACTTTAGAGGACTTAATTTTATGGTATATGAGTTATTTCTTTATAAAGTTGTTAAAAAATAATTAGCTTAAAAAAGACACCGTGGAAACTGATTTAGATAGTCACTTAATACCTGTTTCAAAAAAGTTCAGAATTTTTAGTTCCATTCTGCTAAAAAAAATCCAATCTATGACTCACTGTGAAAACAATTAATGAGGTGAAAGAATAAGCATTTTTCATCATTTTTCTATTATAGCAAATGACTATTTGAAAGGTTGATTAAATGTCAAAGGGGAACTGTATTTCTAGGAAAAAAAAAATTATGCTGCTTGAAATCCCAGACAATAAGTGTTGATTGTGCAAAGCAGATAAGCACAGATGGATAGGAAACAGTACCATTGCAGTGTCAACTCAATATTTGGAAATTTCTGTCTAGAATAGAGTGATTTATTTTCTCTTTTTCTTTTATTTATTCTTTTCCCCAAATAGAAACAACTAGGAGAGCCACTCAGTAAATTCTGTTGTGGATGAACTCATGAAGGCCACCATGGAATAGGGAATGCTGATGTAATGGCATACAGGTCCATAGGGCTGATGGTGGTGCAGGCTAGTGTCTGACTGGACAGTTCAACCAACATGTGAAAAAAAAATGTCACATCTATATTTCTTCCCAGGAGAACTTGCATTTCTTCAACTCTACTGAAGAATTCAGTGTATTGAAAACATCAAAAAGTTGACTGAGTACCTCAACAGAAATGCTAATGGCTCAAAAAGCCTTCTTCTTCTTCTTCTTTTTTTTTTTTTTTTTAGTTTTTTGAAGAATCTCAATACTGTTTTCCACAGTGGCTTCACCAGTTTATGTTCCCACCAACAATGTATGAGAATTCCCTTTTCTCCACATCCTCCCTAGCATTTGTTATTTGTGTGTTTTTTTTTTTTAAATCATAGCCAGGTGTGAGGTGCCATCTCATTGTGGTTTTGATTTGCATTTCACTGATGAGTAGTGAATATTCCTAAATATTCATTGGAAGGACTGATGTTGAAGCTGAAACTCCAATACTTTGTCCATCTGATGCAAAAATTGACTCATTGGAAAAGACCCTGATGCTGGAAAAGATTGAGTTAGGAGGAGAAGGGGACAACAGAGGATGAGATGGTTGGATGGCATCACCAACTCAATGGACATGAGTTTGAGTAAACTCCAGAAGTTGGTCATGTACAGGGAGGCCTGGCATGCTGCAGTCCATGGGGTCACAAAGAGTCAGACATGGCTGATCGACTGAACTGATGACTAGTGATATTGAGCATCTTTTCATGTGCCTGTGAGCCATCTGTGTATCTTCTTCGGAAAAGTATCCAGATCTACTACCCATTTTTTCATTTTTTTTTCCCCAATGTTGAATTATATGAGCTTCTTATGTATTTTTGATATTAACCCCTTATTGGCCATATCATTTTCAAATATTTTCTCCCATTCAGTAGGTTGCATTTGGTTTCCTTTGCTATGCAAAAGTTTTTAAGTTTAATTAGGTCTCATTTGTTTATTTTTGCTTTTATTTCCTTTGCTTTAGGAATCTGATCCCCGCCCCAAAAAAGAAATTGCTTTGATTTGCATTGGAGTGTTCTACCTGTGTTTTCTTCCAGGAGTTTTATTGTTTCTAGTCTTGCATTTAGGTCTAATATATTTTGAGTTTAGTTTTATATATATTAGACAATATTGCAATTTCATTCTTTTATATGTAGCTATCCAGTTTTCCCAGCACCAATTATTGAACAGACTATCTTTTCTCTATTGTATATTATTGACTCCTTTGTCTTATATTTGTTGACTATAAGTGCATAGGTTTTTTTTTCTGGGCTTTCTATCTTGTGACATTGCTCTATGTTTCTGTTTTTTTGTGTCAATACTATACTGCTTTGATTACTTTAGCTATGTAGTACAGTCTGGGTAGAAAATCAAAGCAGCCTAATACAGAGCCAGGCTGTAACTCAGTTCTATGAAAGGTGGTAGAGTTGAGGAAAATATAGAAGAAGAAAAGTCTGAAGTTGGCAAAGGATGGTCCATGAGGTTTAAGGAAAGAAGCCACCTCCATAACATAAAGTACAAAGTGAAGCAGCAAGTTTTGATGTAGAAGCTGCAGCAAGTTATGCTGAACATCTAGTTAATATAATTCATAAAGGTGGCTACACTAAACAACAGATTTTCAATGTAGGTGAATCACCCCTCTGTTGAAAGAAGGTGACATGTAGGACTTTCATAGTTGGAGAGTAGAAGTCAATGCCAGGTTTCAAAGATTCTAAGGACAGGGTGACTCTTAGGGACTAATGCAGCTGGTGACTTGAAGTTGAAGCTAATGTTCATTTACCATTCTGCAACTCCTAGAATCCTTAAGAATTATGCTAAATCATGGTCTATTAATGGAACAACAAAGCCTAGATGACAGCACTTCTGTTCAGAAGATGGTTTACTAAATATTTTAAGCCCACTCTGGAGACTTGATCCTCTGAAAATGAAAGATTAATTTCAAAATATTACTGCTCAGTGACAAAGCTCCTGGTCACCCAAAAACTCTGAGGGAGATGGGCAATGAGACTCATGTTGTTTTCAGGCCTGCTAACACAACATACTTTCTGCAGCCCATGGATCAAGGAGTAATTTCAACTTTCAAGTCTTATTTTTTAAGAAATACATTTCATAAGGCTATAGCTACCCATAGATAGTGATTTCTCTGATGGATCTGGGCAAAATAAATTAAAAAATCTTCTGGAAAAGATTTACCATTCTAGGTTCATTAAGGGCATTTGTAATTCATGGGAAGATGTCAAAATATCAACATTCACAGGAATTTGGAAGAAGTTGATTCTACCCCTCATGGATGACTTTGAGCAGTTGTGGTAGAAATAGTAAGTGAAGTGAAGTAAAGTGAAAGTTGCTCAGTTGTGTCTGACTCTTTGAGACCCCAATGACTATACAGTCCATGGAATTCTTCAGTTCAGAATACTGGAGTGGGTAGCCTTTCCCTTCTCCAGGGGATCTTCCCAACCCAGGGACTGAACCCAGGTCTCCCACATTGCAGGCAGATTCTTTACCAAAAGGGAAGCCCAAGAATCTTAGATTATGTTTAGCATTTTCAGCATAAAGTATTTTTAAATTAAGATATGTACATTGTTCTTTTAGACATAAGAATATTGTACACTTAGTAGACTACAGTATAAACATAATTTTTATATGCACTGAAAAACCAAAGAATTCATGTGACTTGCTTTATCACTATATTCACTTTATTGCAGTGGTCTTGAACCAAACCTACAATATCACCTAGGGCACCGTTCCTAAGGGATGCATGCATGGAGTGGGACCAGCACACTGCTGGACTCATAGCAAGGGCTTCATACATTCTGCTCTCTCAGACTCAGACACCCCTCTCCCACCCTTACTCTGGCTGGCTTCTCATTCTTCAGGTTGCAGTTTAAATCTACCTTTTCGCAGATGCCATCCCTCACTATCCTACCCAGGACAGTCTTTTCTTTCACAAAACTTACTGCAGGCCTGAATGAAATAATATCATTTGCAGCAACATGAGTGGACCTGAAGATGATCCTACAAAGTGAAATAAATCAGAGAAAGACTCATATCATAGGATATCACTTTTATGTAGAATCTAAAAAATAATACAAATGAACTTATTTTAAAAACAGACTCACAGACTTAGAGTAGAAATTTGTGTTTACCAAAGGGGTATGATAGACTGGGAGTTTGGGATTGGCATGTGCACACTGCTATATTTAAAGGACATAAGCAACAAGGACCTACTGTGAAAATTAAAAAATAAATAAATAAAAAAATTTACTGCAGGCATGTATTTGTGTATTTGTTGGTGCCTCTTCCTATTTTCTTTTGGAAGCTCCATTTTGGGAAGAGATCATATATTTTTCATTCCTCAGTGTAATCCCAGAGGCTTGCTTAATAGAATGAACAAGTGTATGAATATTAATTCCTTTTCCCTATACTAGAGGTTCTCAATTAGGATAGTTTTGGCCCCTAGGGAAGCGAAGTGGATACAGTTTTGGATATCACAGTGGAGGTGAGGTTGCTACTTAACATGTAGTGAGTAGAGTCCAGGGATGCTGCTAAACATCCTACAGTGTACAGCACTCCCCCACACACACACTCCACAATGAACAATTCCCCAATCCTAAAGTCAGTAGTGATGTAGTCGAGGACTTGTGCCCTATACCTAGTCATGTAAGAAATTTTGTTACCCTGAGTGGGTGTCAATATAATGGCTATACTATAAAAGTCCCTTCCATTTTAATAATACGGATGAATATCAGTAAAATGGTGAAAGTGGAGTCGCTCAGTCGTGTCCGACTCTTTGTGACCCATGGACTGTAGCCCACCAAGCTCTTCCATCCATGGGATTCTCCAGGCAAGAATACTGGACTGGGTTGCCATTTCCTTCTCCTGGGGATCTTCCTGACCCAGGGATCGAACCCAGGTCTCCCACATTGCAGGCAGATGCTTTAACCTCTACACCACCAGGGAAGCCCTTGTAAAATGGTGAAAGATGTCAATTAAGCTCATTTTTATCTCAAAGAATAAGCAGTAGATGGCACTAGAAGACATCATAATTTACTCTCAAAGTTCTTTGTATGGAGTCTTCTTTATTGTTTGCAGTTTATCATGGTCAATTTCATCCCCTTTCTACAGACAGTTATTTTTATACTAAAGTATGTTTATGAAAATAGCATAGCAGTGTTAGACAATCAGTCTGTGCTTGATGTGTGCAATGCCCTCCAGTGGGTATGGAGTTAAGTCCCTGATGGCTTTGGCCTCAGTAAGCTTACACTCCTTGACTAATTCCACATGAGTATCTTATTCTGGCAGTCTCAGAGCATCATTTGGAGTAGCTGATCATCAGGCAGGATTCCCTGGTCCTGAGAAGGTATGTCAGTACAGGAGCATGATACATGGTATTAGTATGTATGCATGAAGAGAGAATTCTGTGTGGCCTTTAACCATCTAGAGTTTATACCCACAGAATGGGAAACCCACATTCTTTCCATGTTGTAGTAAACAGTGGATCTGCATTTCAATTCAGTTAGAGCTCAAAGAATCACATGAAACATTTAAAATGTTGTGGATTTTTTTTTTCCTGTGGGAAATTTAGCAGACCGTTTCTACAACTTCCATTTGTCAGGCACTACTTGTCTACCAGGCCCTGTACTAAGAAGTGGGGAGAAGAAGATGAACAAAACACAGTCGTGCACAGGACAGAAGGGTGCTCAAGATGTTCCCTATCTCAGCATATGGCATCGACATTCATCCAGTTGGCCAGGTTACAAACGTTGGGATCTTTTTCTACTCCTTCCAGTAACCCCTGTATATATTCCATCAGCAAACTGTGTTGACTCCATCTCAGACATGTCAACTTCTTCCAAAGCCCCCTCTACCAAGCCATCCAAACCATCGTTAGCTCTCTCCTGGACTGTTACAATCACCTGATAACTAGTCACCCTCTGAATATTGACTTATGTATTAATACGTCAGGACACTGTGGCTCTTGTAAAACAAGTCAGGTTTGCCATTCCTCTATGGTCTTCCTAGCGATTCATTGGTTAGATAGTCTTACTAGAGGTGAGATGGTTGGATGTCATCACCTATTCAATGGACATGAGTTTGAGTAAGCTCTAGGAGTTGTTGATGTACAGGGAAGACTGGTGTGCTACAATCCATGGTATCACAAAGAATCGAACACAACTGAGCAGCTAAACTGAACTGACAGTCTTCCTGTTGCCAGTAGGATAAAATCTAAACTCATAAGGTCAAGCTTCAGCCAGTCTCTCTGGCCACCTCTCCTCCTACTTCTACTATCCTCTCTACTCAGTTGAGTTCAGTTCAGCCGCTCAGTCTTGTCCGACTCTTTGCGACCCCATGAATCACAGCACGCCAGGCCTCCCTGTCCATCACCAACTCCCGGAGTTCACTCAGATTCATGTCCATCGACTCAGTGATGCCATCCAGCCATTTGATGCTCTGCTGTCCCCTTCTCCTCCTGCCCCCAATCCCTCCCAGCATCAGAGTCTTTTCCAATGAGTCAACTCTTTGCATGAGGGGGCCAAAGTACTGAAGTTTCAGCTTTAACATCATTCCTTCCAAAGAAATCCCAGGGCTGATCTCCTTCAGAATGGACTGGTTGGATCTCCTTGCAGTCCAAGGGACTCTCAAGAATCTTCTCCAAAACCACAGTTCAAAAGCATCAACTCTTCACCGCTCAGCCTTCTTCACAGTCCAATTCTCACATCCATACATGACTACTGGAAAACCATAGCCTTGACTAGAGGAACCTTAGTCAGCAAAGTGATGTCTCTGCTTTTCAATATACTATCTAGGTTGGTCATAACTTTTCTTCCAAGGAGTAAGTGTCTTTTAATTTCATGGCTGCAATCACCATCTGCAGTGATTTTGGAGCCCCCCAAAAATAAAGTCTGACACTGTTTCCACTGTTTCCCCATCTATTTCCCATGAAGTGATGGGACTGGATGTCATGATCTTTGTTTTCTGAATGTTGAGCTTTAAGCCAACTTTTTCACTCTCCTCTTTCACTTTCATCAAGAGGCTATTCAGTTCCTCTTCACTTTCTGCCATAAGGGTGGTGTCATCTGCATATCTGAGGTTATTGATATTTCTCCCAGCAATCTTGATTCCAGCTTGTGTTTCTTCCAGTCCAGCATTTCTCATGATGTACTCTGCATAGAAGTTAAATAAGCAGGGTGACAATATATAGCCTTGACATACTCCTTTTCCTATTTGGAACCAGTCTGCTGTTCCATGTCCAGTTCTAACTGTTGCTTCCTGACCTGCATACAGGTTACTCAAGAGGCAAGTCAGGTGGTCTGGTATTTCCATCTCTTTCAGAATTTTCCACAGTTTATTGTGATCCACATAGTCAAAGGCTTTGGCATAGTCAATAAAACAGAAATAGATGTTTTTCTGGAACTCTCTTGCTTTTTCCATGATCCAGCAGATGTTGGCAATTTGATCTCTGGGTCCTCTGCCTTTTTTAAAACCAGCTTGAACATCTGGAAGTTCGCGGTTCACATATTGCTGAAGCCTGGCTCGGAGAATTTTGAGCATTACTTTACAAGCATGTAAGATGAGTGCAATTGTGTGGTAGTTTGAGCATTCTTTGGCATTGCCTTTGTTTGGGATTGGAATGAAAACTGACATTTTCCAGTCTTGTGGCCACTGGTGCGTTTTCCAAGTTTGCTGACATACTGAGTGCAGCACTTTCACAGCATCATCTTTCAGGATTTGAATTAGCTCAACTGGAATTCCATCACCTCCACTAGCTTTGTTCATAGTGATGCTTTCTAAGGCCCACCTAACTTCACATTCCAGGATGTCTAGCTCTAGATGAGTGATCACACCATCATGATTCTCTGGGTCACGAAGATCTTTTTTGTACAGTTCTTCTGTGTATTCTTGCCACCTCTTCTTAATATCTTCTGCTTCTGTTAGGTCCAGACCATTTCTGTCCTTTATTGAGCCCATCTTTGCATGAAATGTTGCCTTGGTATCTCTAATATTCTTGAAGAGATCTCTAGTCTTTCCCATTCTGTTGTTTTCCCCTATTTCTTTGCATTGATCCCTGAAGAAGGCTTTCTTATCTCTTCTTACTATTCTTTGGAACTCTGCATTCAGATGCTTATACCTTTCCTTTTCTCCTTTGCTTTTTACCTCTCTTCTTTTCACAGCTGTTTGTAAGGACTCCCCAGAGAGCCATTTTGCTTTTTTTGCATTTCTTTTCCATGGGGATGGTCTTGATCCCTGTCTCCTGTACAATGTCATGAACCTCATTCCATAGTTCATCAGGCACTCTATCTATCAGATCTAGGCCCTTAAATCTATTTCTCACTTCCACTGTATAATCATAAGGGATTTGATTTAAGTCATACCTGAATGGTCTAGCAGTTTTCCCTACTTTCTTCAATTTGAGTCTCATTTTGGTAATAAGGAGTTCATGATCTGAGCCACAGTAAGCTCCTGGTCTTGTTTTTGTTGACTGTATAGAGCTTCTCCATCTTTGGCTGCAAATAATATAATCAATCAGATTTCGGTGTTGACTATCTGGTGATGTCCATGTGTAGAGTCTTCTCTTGTGTTGTTGGAAAAGGGTGTTTGGTATGACCAGTGCATTTTCTTGCCAAAACTCTATTAGTCTTTTCCCTGCTTCATTCTGCATTCCAAGGCCAAATTTGCCTGTTACTCCAGGTGTTTCTTGACTTCCTACTTTTGCATTCCAGTCCCCTATAATGAAAAGGGCATCTTTTTGGGGTGTTAGTTCTAAAAGGTATTGTAAGTCAAAGTCAAGCTTCAGCCAGTCTCACTGGCCAGCTCTCCTCCTACTTCTATTATCCTCCCTACTAAAGCCCTGATATTCCAGTTTCATTACCACTGACCTCGTCTACTGATACTAATTTAACATACTTGAGAACAGTTCAGTAGATGCTGGTTTCACCCTCAAAAAGTTGAGTGTCTCTGGGGGAGATAGATCAGGTTAATGTTTCCATGAGATGTATTAAGTCAATATGTGTTTTCCCATGATACAGTGGAGACTTTCTGAAAAAAGAAAATTAAGCTCTATATTGGAAAATAAAAGAGTCTACAACAAAGTGGATTTGAGAATAGAAGGGAAAATTAACTTGGATATGAACAGAAATAAAAGAAAGGGTGACAAAATGCAGATTTTGTGGAGTTCCCTATAGCCGTGACCTAGAGATGTACAAAGATGAGGGTGGCATTTTTAAACATGCGTATGCCTGTGTCTTTCCAGCAAGATAAAAGAAAAATTATCTAAAATCTGTCTACCATGCACCTTATATTTGCCATCATTCTAGTTACTCTGCATAGTGATTCATTTAATTCTTTTGACACTAATATGGCATTGGTGGCATAATCCCTTTTGAAAACAGGAAGATAAGGCAAAAGGGGTTACATGCCCAAGGTTATGAATGTCAAAGCCAATATTTAAATCCAGATCTGTCTGCTTCTAAAATCTGTTTCTTTCCACAAAGACATACTCATCTCCCTATTATGTTGTTAAACTCTTGAAGAATAGAATTTTTCCCAGCAGCATCAGCAGTCACATGGTTGAATCTCACAGGTGACCAGGGAAATTGAAAGACATTTTAAAGACTTTGAGTATATGTTTGAAATAGGTCAGCTTTACTCAAAGAAGGTCTTTGTTTTGCCTCCATGACTCTTTGGAAAACCATTTTCGATCCAATACAAATGCATTTGATCTGTTAATACTGTTCCAAATGAATTGCTCATTTGCCTAAACATAAATTTTGTTTGGAAAACACTTGCCAGTGTAGAGACAGCTTCAGTATGAATTATGGCACTTTGAGTGTTCAAGTAAGATTGATCATGGCTGGACTTGGGATTCATGACATATTTTTCTGCAGAAGAGCTTTAGGAAGTTTACTTATGGCACTACTTGAAATCAGCTTGGTCCGTTGAGAATTTTAATTAAGTTCTGGGCAGCCACTGAGTAGACCATGTTCTGAGGCCATTTTTTTTTTCCAAGTAGCCATAGAAAGTTGGGCATGTTTATGTGAGTGCTGTTCATGCACATAAATTATAGCTGGCAGGAAGGTTCAGAGGGTAGAGAGCTCGCTCAGAGTTCACTGTGCAGAAACTTGAAGCCAATCAGAGATCTGTGTTTGCTTCTACTTCTTGTAAAATAATACTTGAATATTTTAAAAATGTGGTTCTGGAAGGCTATCTTCTCATTTACCATCAAATCTAGTCCAGGAATTAATTTTTCAGACCACCAGTGAGTGTTCCTCAAGCCCAAAGCTCACAACAATTGCCAAAGTTTCTTTTTTGGGTGGAATTTTGGTTTGCTATAAGTATATTTCTCCCTATGTGAAATCTTTCCTCTTTAAACTTTTCCTCTTTAAACTTTTTTTTTTCTTTGCTGTTCTCTGGATGTGGTAGACTAAGATGTAGTTGGTGACAAAGAGTGGCTGGTCTGAGGCCATGAGTTCAGTGTTTGTTATTCGTAGTCCTGACTTTCCTTATGACACTATGGATGAAACTGCTTATTTCTCCAGTCAAAACTTCAAAGTTTTCCGTATTAAACAAGACTGAAAACTGTGCTTCCCATATACTGTCTAAAAAGGCAGACTTTATGTTTGAGGAGAAGGTTGTGAAAATTAAGAATGAGTGTCTACTTTTAAAATTCTTTTCCTTGTTCCTTCTCCCAGAATCTGCACTGAGTGAAAGACAGTACCAGCCTTGCAGTCTCCCTGGCTTCAAAGCTCAGTCATCATTTGATTGTTCTTCCTCAAAACATTACCAGTTGCCAAGACCTGTATTGGGTCAGCCAAAAAGTTCATTTGAGTTTTTCCATACATCTTATAGAAAAATTTGAAAGAACTGTTTGGCCAGTTCAATAGTTATGTCTAAGATATTACTCAATGGCCCTTTTTTTTTCCCATTGTTATCACTCTCTTTCATCCAAAAATTAGGGTGATGGCCTACACTCATTCTTTCTCTCCCTAAAAACCTTTACACTTGTGTTCCCATTTAAACATCTCTCTGACCCTCGTCGTTTCTTGCCTAAACAATGAAAAGAGGCTCCTAGTTTGACTCTATGCTTGTCTCTATTTTGATGCTCTGTTTCCATGTCTGTCTCCCATTTTTAGATCATTAGCTACTTCACGATGATGCACTCTTCCTTAATGCTGTCTCTTTGGTTCTTATTACAGTGCCTGCCATTCAGTGTATATCATTAACATGTATTCAGCAATACATGTTAGTGAACACCTACTTTGTGCTAAGCACCAGGACAGGACTGCAGAAGTGAATAAAGTAGACGTGGCTCTGCCTTCATGACGCCTAAGACCTAGTGGAGAGAGAAAGACCAAGACCAAATAAGAAACAAACAAAAAATAAGCTTTAGTAAATGGCATGAGTTCATAAAAATCTAAGCGGTGAGTAGAGAATAACAAAGGCATTCCCATTTTGGGTAGGAGTCACAGAAGCCTGGAAAAGGTAGCAAGCCACATGGTGAAAGGGCAAAGAGAATGGCAAAGCAGCAGCATTTGCAGAGGTCCTGAGGGTGGTCCTGAGGTCTGATTGAGGAATAGAAAGGAGACCAGCATGGATAAAGCTGAATACCCCACCCAGGGTCAGGCAGATCAGGGCCATGTCATGAATTTTCATGTAAGGGCAAAGTGCTTTATAGATGAAGATAAGGGTATCAGATAAGCATTTGGGAAAGATCAGTCTTGCTGCTAAGAGGGGAGGCCAGAAAGGGGCCAGCAAGACCAGCGGGTGCTGTTGCAGGGATCCAGATAGCATGGATAAATTGTGTCTTGTCTGAATTTCTGAAGTTTCTTTCTATCTCTGTGTCATCCTAATTCACTTTCCACTCCAGGTTTATTTTTCTAGTGAAGCTTTAGTCACATTTTCTATTCTCTATTTTTCAATATATAAAAAAATTCAATTCAGACTCCTCTGAGTATGGAATTTAAGACTCCCTGTGACAGTCCTCTGTGTAGACTTCAATTTTCTTTGCTAGATAGATCTTATGCTCAAGCCAGACTCTGTTACTCATCACTACCCAAACGCTCCCCTTGCTTTTCCACCTGTTTTTCACTCAGTGATTCTGCTTGGTAGGCTTTCTTCCTCATTTCTTGCTATGAAGTATTTGTGCTTCTGGTTGGGAATGGCTTAGGCAGTTTTTCTGTGTTATCTCTGGGGGATTGGTGGCAGGACCACTGGGGACACCAAACTCCATAGACACTCAAGTCCCTTGTATCGAATTCCACAGATACTCATGTCTCTTGTATAAAATGGTCTAAGGTTTGCATATAACCTGTGCACATCCTCCTTTATACTGTAAATCATCTCTATATTCCTTACAATACTTAATACAATGTACCTATTATGCAAGTAGTTCTAAATACAAAGTAAATGCTATGTAAATAGTTGCTGAGGTGGCAGATTCAAGTTTTCCTTTTTGGAACTTTCTGGATTTTTTTTTTTTAAATTATAGGATAATTACTTTACAATATTGTGATGCTTTTGCCATGAATACTTTCTGGAATTAAAAAATATATATTTTTGACCCACAGTCAGTTGAATCTGCAGATGTGGAAACCTTAGATATGGAGGGCCAACTGTACTGACACATATATGAAGTTTTCTTATATCAATAACCAGAAGGAGCACCTCCCTCATTTGAACCCATACTTATAACATGTTTTTCTCTCTTTCTTACCTTGTTCTATGTTATCTTAGATTCCTCTGTGTCATTTCATTTCTTGAATTTGCTAGCACCTTGAACATTGCATGAGCTCAGTTTAATTTTTGTTTAAATAATTGCATTTCTGTGCATTGTATCTAACAAAATAGTGTGTGTGTTTCATGCCCCATAGGTTAGTAGTTATCATATAATTTCAAGTTTTTTTTTTTGGTATCCTGTCTTTTTCACTTAGTTTATTTAATACATTTCTTTTTTTGTTGCTTAAAAAAAATAAATTAGAGCTATTCCTTTTGAATCTTTATATCTTTGCAAAAGTCATCATTTGTACTGAGGTATATGTTAAAAATTGAACAGTTTTTTTTTTTTAAATTTTTATTTGTTGGTCAGGCCTAAAGTCATGTCCGACTCTTTGGGACCCCATGGATGGCAGCACACCAGGTCTTGCCCTCCACTATCTCCCAGAGTTTGCTCAAACTCATATCCATTGAGTCAATGATGCCATCCAACTATCTCATCTTCTATCACCCTCTTCTCCTCCTGCCCTCTTTTCTAATGAGTCGGCTCTTCATATCAGCTGGCCAGAGTACTGGAGCTTGAGCTTCAGCATCAGTCCTTCCAATGAACATGCTGTCCTGATTTCCTTTCAGATTGACTGGTTTGATCTCCTTACTGTCCAAGGGACTCTCAGGAGTCTTCCCCAGCACCACAGTTGCAAACATAAATTCTTCAGCACTCAGCCTTCCTATTGGTCCCATTCTCATATCTGTACATGACTACTCGAAAAAAACAGTAGACTTTATTTTCTATTGGAGTATAATCAATTAACAGTGTTGTGTTACTTTCAGGTGTGTAACAAAGTGATTCAGTTATATCATGTGTCTATTCTTTTTCAAATTCTTTCCCCAATTAGGTTGTTACAAAATATTGAGCAGAGTTACTTCTGCTCCTATAGTAGGTCCTTGGTGATTATCCATCTTAAATATAGTAGTGTGTACATGTCAATACCAAACTCTCTAAATATCCCTCCCCACAACCTATCTACCCTGGTAACCGTAAGTTCATTTTCTAAGTTTGTAAGTTTGTTTCTGTTTTGTCAAGAAGTTCATTTGTATCATTTTAGATTCTGCATATAGGCAATATCAAATATTTCTCTTTCTCTCTCTGACTAACTTCACTTTTAAGGTTATTTTTAAAAGGCAAATTTGCATTAGAGCCTTAGATACATATTTAGTTTAAATCTTGGAACATCTGGTTCTCAGATATAACAATCTCATGTGCATGTGTTTGCTTCAGAAACCCCCATTTCAGTAAGAATTGTAAGAGCTTGGCACTTACCTTGAAATCATAATCTTTAATTAAATATTGAGATTTCAGAAGTTAACATGTACGAGGGGATGGATAGCAAGAAAACAGAGTGGCTATAATAAGAAACTGTGCAAGGAAGGAAATTATGTTGGGGCTGGCATTCACTTAACCAGATGTGCTAGGAAAAAGCCAAGATCTCATTAAAATCTCAAATGTCAAAAGGAGATGATGGCTATCAATAGTAAGAGGTAGGTCATCCTGTGAGAGAGGAAGATATTTATTTGTCAGGTGGTTGAATGGTTCAGGAGAAAAGCTCTAATGTGACATTTCAAGATCTACAGTGTGACTGGTATTGTGGATGAAATGATAGCTTTGGCCTTAGACTTAGGCTCTACCATGTACATCTGTGATATGAAATAATTTTTTTCATGGCAAATAGATGAGGGAAACATGGAAACAGTGACATATTTTATTTTGTTGGGTTCCAAAATCAGAAGATGGTGACTTCAGCTGTGAAATTAAATGATGCTTACTCCTTGGAAGAAAAGGTATGACAAACCTAGACAGCCTATTAAAAAGCAGACACATTACTTTGCCAACAAAGGTCCATATAGTCAAAGCTATGGTTTTTCCAGTAGTCATGTACGGATGTGAGTGTTGGACCTCACATCCATAGTGATAGTAAAGAAGGCTGAGTACCAGAGAACTGATGCTTTTGAACTGTGGTGTTGGAGAAGAGTCTTGAGAGTCCTGTGAAGACTCAAGGAGATCAAACCAGTTTGACAGAAAGGAGATCAAACTAGTCAGTCCTAAATAAAATCAATCCTGAATATTCATTGGAAGGACTGATGCTGAAGCTCCAGTGTTTTCGCCACCTGATGCAAGAGCTGACTCATTGGAAAAGACCCTGATGCTGGGAAAGATTGAGGGCAGGATGAGAAGGGGACGACAGAGAATGAGATGGTTGGATGAAATCACTAACTCGATGGACATGAGTTTGAGCAAGCTCTGAGATATTGTGAAGGGCAGGGAAGCCTGGCATGGTGCAGTCCATGGGGTAGCAAAGAGTCGGACAAGACTTAGCGGCTGAACAACAACAGCCCATTGTCCCCATGTTTATGAACTGGATACAGCTTCACTGCTGAGATGGGAGTGTGGAGTAGGATCAAGGTTAATTGACAGGAAATCACGTCTCAAAATCACTCTCCACCCCTCCCCCTCCTTTAGTTTCCTGCACACACATTACTGCCTGGTGTGTGGTGTGCATTTGTTTATGTCAGTACATGCCTGCACGAGAATAAGCCCCATTAGAGCAGGGATGTGATTTGATTTACTCAGTGCCATGTTTCTGGCATCAAGACTAGTACCTAGCATATAGTCACTGCTCAGTAAACCCTATTTGAGACAATGAAGAGTGAAGGGATGCTACTGGGCACCAAAGCTTCTGCTACTGCTGCTGCTAAGTCACTTCAGTCATGTCTGACTCTGTGCAACCCCATAGACAGCAACCCACCAGGCTTCCCCATCCCTGGGATTCTACAGGCAAGGACACTGGAGTGGGTTGCCATTTCCTTCTCCAATGCATGAAAGTGAAAAGCGAAAGGGAAGTCACTCAGTTGTGTCCAATTCTTCGCGACCCCATGGACTGCAGGCCACCAGGCTCCTCCTTCCATGGGATTTTCCAGGCAAGAGTACTGGAGTGGGGTACCATCGCCTTCTCTGAGGCACCAAAGCTGCCAGAGGTCAATAACTAACTGTAGGAGCAGGCTAGAAGGTGGTGGCTTCTAATCTCATCTGCCTGTGGAAAGGTTTCTGGGGAGGGACAGCTTTCCAAGAAGAAATGAAAAAGGGCAGCTGAGGATAATGCATCTGAAGAAGGTGGCTGCATTGGGGAAGAAAATCAAGAACCTGAAAAAAAAGAACATTTGGAAAATCGTTTAATCTGAATATTCCAGGATCTGCCAGGCAATGACTAAAAAATAAGATCTGTTAGAAGTAGTGATGAGATTTGAAGGGAACTGAGTGGTATTAGGTTGAGAATCCAGCAATGTTCTAATCTCATTTAGCCCAGAACTTCTCCTCCTTGTGAGGTTACCGAGAGAGACCTGTGTGCAAACGGGAAACAGCAAATAGAAAACCAGAGTGCTGCTTGATGATTTCGTGACTACTGCTGGTGAAATCCACTCCTTAGAGACGTCTCTGGTCAGCTGTGCTGTGACTGAGGGCTGTACTCATGACCTAAGGAACCACCTCTGTGAGAGAGCAGCCAGCATAGGTTCTGGTTTCTTCAGAATGGTCAGCAAAGGAGGTCATCCCAGAGGTTGAATGGGACAGCTCAGTTAATTTGCCCCAGTGCCTCATTGATTTCCCGACAAAGTAAGAATAAAGTGTTTACATTTGTAAAGGAATAAATATTACTGATTTATTTTTTTTTGACCAATTCTCTCACCCATTTGAAGCTAAGCTCCAGGAACATCGGGAACCTCTTTTCTTCCCCACGCTCTGTCCTCACTGCCTAGGACACTATGACACATAGTGTGTGCTCCCTGAATAGAGGCCAAATGTCCCAGCAACTCTGCATTTTCCATCTCCCAAGGAGAGATGAGAGCCATCGGATTCTTTTGAAAAAAGAAGTTCCCAAGACACAGGTCTCGGCTGTGAAGGCTTGGCAAGTAAGATATCCTGTCTTGCTGTGCACAAGTCTCTGCTCAGACATCTTTCAAACCCATCAAATAAATGATGGCTGGTCTCTTTAAAAATTGCTTTCCTAGGGGCACCAGTAGGCCTATTTAAAATCAGCAAGCAGGTTCCTCGTGGTGGACAGGGTTAGTAGACAAGGCTTCTAGTATACTTAGATGCTGCAAACAGAGTGGTTATTATCATTGACACATTTTTTTGTTGGTGTACATGCAGTAACAGAAAGACTACAGATGTCTAGCGATTACATGCTCAGGGATTTGGGTTCCCAAAGGGATTTTTCCCTCATATTACTCCATTAGAAAAAAGAAACATATTCCTTGAACAAAGAATCCAGTGGGAGTCATGCATTAAATAGGCATAGGTTATGCATTTTTTGACATACAAATTTTTTTTTAGCCCAAAACTATTTTTACCTAAAAAGAGTATGGTTCTCATTTTCCTAATTCTTTATTTTTCTGATTCTGTGTATTAAAGGATTCTGGGGAGAATATTAAGCTTCCAGTAAAACCTGATTTAAAATGTCATTTGAGAATGGGAAGGCCCTGCTTACTGCATTATTAAATCTTTTCCTGCCTAATACTGGGAACCGACAGAAAAAATATTCTGTTTGTTCAGATTTAGAGAAAAGAAGTGGAATTCAAATACTTTCTGTTTAATATATTCTGAAGCTTCAAATTTTCTATATGTTATGTTTCCATGGTGAGGTCCATATGCTTAAAAACAAGAGGAGATGCAATCATAGAAGCTAATCTATACTCAGATGTTATCATTATCTTTCATTCTGTGCTGACTTATGATTTTGAAACATTCAGCTTATAAAGACAATGATTTTTTTCCTGAATTAATTTTCTCCCATGTTTGATTAGGAAGGGAAGCAGAACTTGCCACCCTAACATATGCTTCTTTGGCATAAAGATTGTTTTGAGCAGATTATATTTTAAGAACAAGCAGACTTAGGAAGTGCAGCAGTAAAGGAATCCACTTGCCAATGCAGGAGATGCAAGAGACATGGGTTCAATCCCTGGGTCAGGAAGATCCCCTGGAGAATGACATGGCAACCCACTCCAGTATTCTTGCTTGAGAAATCTCATGGACAGAGGAGCCTGGTGGGCTACAGTCCATAGAGTTGCAAAGAGTCAGACGTGACTGAAGTGACTGAGCATGTTAGCCTTCTGTAAGATACATTTACAAGGGAAATCTCTATTTGTAAGGGTGTCTCCCTCTCTGTACCAGGAAGAGAAGGATGACTGTAAATGTCCAGAAACACTTATTATCAATGGAGATGGCAAGTGACCTAAATCTGTGTAATAACCTTACCCTTGTTTATTGTGCTTTGCCTGATAACCTCTCTTAACTGACTCCCCCCACCCCCAACTTCTTCATTTGTCTTTAGCTGGAGATGATATTTAAGGGGGTGACTTTGGCCACTTCAGGAGTCACTTAGATTTCTTCAGTCTTTCCCTTGTGTATAGGAGGCATACATGCTGTTAACATTCTGTTGTTTTCCTCCTGTGATTGGGGTCTCAGCCAAGAACCTAGGAAGATAGTGGGAAAATTATTTTTCCTCTCCCACCATTCTTTGAATGATTTCAAAAACAGGTCTTAGAAAATTGATGTCTTTTTGTATTGTTGGTTGAATTTTCCCTAAGTTTAAATGACTTCTCTACAAGGATCTCTGTGTTTAATATGTAAGGATGGTATTATTGGTAACTTCTGCCTTAAATATGTAAACATGACCACAAGGAAGCTCCACATCCATACAGATTGCATCCTGTACCGTGCAGCATTCCCCCTCCCCCCAGGTTCCGGCTGCAATCACTGTGAGTCCCTTCAGCCACTTGGCACCTGTGAGCTTTAGTCTTGGAGGAAATGCAGTGATTTCCTTTGGACTGACCACATTTTTCTAAACTAAAATGGAAAACGCATGAATGTGTTAGGACAGTAGATTGTGGCCTGTCGGCCCCATTTGTTTCTGTCTTTCCCCATGTTGAGTAGGAATAACTCATGTTTGCAGGCCTACCTTAAACTCCTTAAAATTGGATTACAAGAGGCAGTCTCTGTTGACACAAAACAGGCTCATCTTGTAATGACCTGGTGTCTTAAAATATGTGCAGTGGTTGTGAACCTGAACTCTGGAAGCCCAGTGAAGAGGTTTGAAACTTGGCGCCAGAGTTTACTCATTGTGTTTAGTCTGGGTGAGCCATTTAATCTCTCTGTGCCTCAGTTGTTTTGTAATCTGTGAAATGAAGGCAATAAATGCAGTTAGCTTAAACAGTTGCTGTGAGGAGCAAATGCCTATGGAAAATGATCAGACAACGCCCAGCATGTAGTGAGTGGTAGTTAGGAATTCACTGTTTGTCTGAAGGTCCTAAGCTGAGTCTGGAGTGGGCTATGAGGATCAATGGGGGAAGGAGCCCAGTCTCCCAGGAGGAAGCTGGAATGGAGGGCCCTGGGCTTTGACCTTCCTGGGTGAGGTCCAAGAAGAAGGAGGTGGGTAAAGAAGGCAAAATAGGGGGAAATCAGTGAGGAAAGAGGACTCCCTGGGACCATGGATGATGTTCCATTTTGAGTACAAGGGCACCAGAAGGGAAAAAAGAGAAAAAATTGTTCATCCTTCTGTAGACACTGACTATGGTTAGGATATACTCACAGTTTTCTCAGTCTTGTGATAGACGACACTTCCAAATGTGAGGGGACCTCATGTGGTCAGGACACTGAAGACCTTGGTGTTACTTTTAAGGAGATGCATGCTGGTATAACTCACCTGAATACTGGAATATTAGAATAATCAGGATATTTTGACAATTTATGCAAACCTTGGAAAAGATATTTGAAATTGAGACTGTAGCACCAAACCTGGGCTATGGTTTTCTTATGTCCCTGTAAGGAGAGTTCAGCAGATACCTGGCCACACATCTGGTCCCACTGCTGTATGAGGGTCACTGTGGAGGTATGTGAAAGACCTCTGTCTTCTGCTGAGCTACTTGATATGTAGGCACAAAACAGTCACTCTTCTCTCACTCAGTTTCATCATGAGTGTAGGTCAAGCTTTATCACCCAGTGTACACCTTTGTGGAAGGTTTATTTAAGGCAGGTGAATTATTCTCTTCTAGTCAAGGTGAAATGCTTAGGTGATTTATTAGTGGAGTGTGAGGAAGTTGTCTCATTGGAAGAAAGATGGCAGATTTTTAATAGGGTGAAACCTGAGACAACAGTCTGGAAAACAGATTAATTGAAGAGTCTCCAGACTGCTTGATATGTTGCTCGTTAGTGCATGCTTGTTTCTTTTATTTCCCACATGGCCATGAGCTTTGGAATGCTTTATAGAATAATCAGACACAAAATAAGAGTTTAAAATTATGTCCATCTTTGTAAATGTCAAAATAGTACATTGAACATTTTGATTAATTAAAAAGTCTACATCTTCTAAATGAATATTAAAAGCTCTTTGAATAAAAAGACAGAGTTTCTGAGAGCCACAGACGTACGACACTTGGAGAAGAGCAGGAAGAGAAATCTAGTTGAGAATCATAACATGTTGGAGCCAGAAGGAGCATTGAAGACTCTACAGTCTAGACTTGTCAATTTATAGGTGAAGAAACTGGCACCTGGGCACCTGCATCATCATGATCATATTCAACACGGTACATTCCTGTTCTCACCTGGGACTAGACCCCAGGTCTTCTCTTTTTTCAGGTGACACATTCTTTCTAGTTCCCCATAACAGTCAGACCGTTAGTTGAGTGTATGTCTGTGCAAAGCAGGAAGAAGCTGCCATTTCCTGTTACTCTTGTAGAGTCACCTGTAGAGTTAAAATTGTCTTGAGGAATCTCACACAAGGTTTTAGAATAAAGATGGGACTTAATGGTTTTTCTGTGAGTCTCTTCAGAGTGGTGTCAAACCTAGAAGCTGGCTGTGCTTAGGGCATTTTTTACCTGCCTAGTCCTGATGCCAAGGATAGGGTTCGTGGTGATGCTCTTTGAAGCCATAGTCAAGGGAGTTAGGGGGATGGCAATGTTTGGCAGCTGTGGAAGCAAAACCTACTGCTCTGAAACAGACTTTAGGACATTGGCCACTGGAAAAATCTCAAGATTTTCCATTCTATGATTGTCAACCAAGGAATTTCTTTGGGGACTCTGTCCCAAAGGCCAACGGAGGCAGTGCTATGAGGTATTTGTAATTGTGAATATATTTCTCAGTACCACCAGAGAATGACCAGGCTTAGGATCCAGACTTCATCTGGAAAGAGCAAAACACATTTTGAAAAATGGAAACAAAAATTCTTAAGCTATGGCTGATGGATTCTGGGGGCAGAAATAGTACCAACAGGCCCTTAAGATGAATGCTGCAAAATCGTCCAACAGCTACTGGCATTCTCAACCCAGGGGTAGGAGAGACAGATGTAAAAATGAAGTCAGCATCCAGCATAGACCTTCCCCCAGGCTCTGTGACCTGGTTGAACTGCCTTTGGGAATCTTTCAGGAAAATTTTGGGTGGTTCCAATCTTGGAAAATATGGGCCTTTATTGTTGCTGTCGTTCAGTCTCTAAGTCACATCCAATTCTTTGTGACCCCATGGACTGCAGCACGCCAGGCTTCCCTGTCCTTCACTATCTCCCAGAGTTTGCTCAAACTTATGTCCATTGAGTCAATGATGGCATCCAACCATTTCATTCTCTGTAATACCTTTTCCTCCTGCCCTCAGTCTTTCCCAGCATCAGGGTCTTTTCCAGTGAGTCAGCTTTTCCCATCAGGTGGCTAAAGTACTCGGGCTTCAGCTTCAGCATTAGTCCTTTCAATGAGTATCCATAGTTGATTTCTTTTAGGATTGACTGGTTTGATCTCCTTACAGTCCAGCTCAGTTCATTTCATTTCAGTTGCTCAGTCATGTTCCACTCTTTTCAACCCATGGACTGAAGCATGTAAGGCCTCCCTGTCCATCACCAACTCCCGGAGTTTACTCAAACTCATGTCCATTGAGTCTGTGATGCAATCCAACCATCTCATCCTCTGTCTTCCCCTTCTCCTCCCACCTACAATCTTTCCCAGCTTAAGGGTCTTTTCAAATGATAGTTCTTCACATCAAGTGGCCAAAGTTTTGGAGTTTCAGCTTCAACATCAGTCCTTCCAATGAATATTCAGGACTGATTTCCTTTAGGATGGACTGGTTGGATCTCCTTGCAGTACAAGGTACTCTCAAAAGTTTTCTCCAATGGCACAGTTCAAGAGCATCAATTCTTCAGTGCTCAGCCTTCTTTATTGTCCAACTCTCAAATCCATACATGACTATGGGAAAGACCATAGCATTGACTATATAGACCTTCGTCAGCAAAATGTCCTTGCTTTTTAATATGTAGTCCAGGTTAGTCATAGCTTTTCTTCCAAGGAGCAAATGCCTTTTAATTTCTTGGCTGCAGTCACCATCTGCAGTGATTTTGTAGCCCAAGTGAATAAAATCTGTCACTGTTTCCACTTTTCCCCCATCTGTTTGCCATGAAGTGATGGGACCAGATTCCATGATCTTAGTTTTCTGAATGTTGAGTTTCAAGCCAGCTTTTTCACTCTCCTCTTGCACTTTCATCAAGAGGTTCTTCAGTTCCTCTTCACTTTTTGCCATTAGGGTGGTGCCATCTGCATATCTGAGGTTGTTGATATTTCTCCTGGCAATCTTGATTCCAGCTTGTGCTTCATCCAGCCCAGCGTTTCTCATGATGTACTCTGCATAGAAATTAAATAAGCAGGGTGACCCTATATAGCTTTCATTTGCTCCTTTTTCATTTTAAGGTGATATAAATTTTTAAAAAAACCCACAATTTTAGACTCAAGATTGGTTAACTAGCTAAGTGTTTTTTCCTTCACTTTATGGAGTAAAAATTGTTCAACCAGCAGCATATTTTCCCTGCTGGACTATGATTATTTCAGAAAATCTATTATTGGACAGTTTTGAGAATTGTGATTAGAGAATGAATCGTTGCTGGTCAGCAGCTGTCTCATCAGTTTCTTCCCTTGGAATTAAAGTCTTTCTGAAAGAAATTGATTTAGGGATTACCACGTAATCTCAGGGATAATCATACTCACTTCCTAAGGCATTAAAGATATAGATGAAATGATACATCATCTTTCTACTTTACTCCATATTTAATGTCCTTTTATCATTCTTCTTTAACTACAAGCTGAAGTTCAAAATCCTTTGATTGTGATGTTCAACGTCCTTATCAATCAGACTGAAGACAGCCTCTCCTGACCTCTCTTTACTCCATCCCCAGAGCTGGATAATACCAGCAGTCATACCAAGTGACTTTCTTTTTCTCTAACAAATCTTCTTTTTCCTCCCTCTATGCCATGTCCCCGGAGAAGGAAATGGCACCCCACTGCAGCACTCTTGCCTGGAAAACCCCATGGACGGAGGAGCCTGGTAGGCTGCAGTCCATGGGGTTGCTAGGAGTCAGACATGACTGAGCAACTTCACCTTCACTTATCACTTTCATGCATTGGAGAAGGAAATGGCAACCCACTCCAGTGTTCTTGCCTGGAGAATCCCAGGGATGGTGGAGCCTGGTGGGCTGCCATCTATGGGGTCGCACAGAGTTGGACACGACTGAAACAACTTAGCAGCATGCCATGTTCCATGCTCTTTTCTCTAACTGAAATATGGTCCCCTCATTCTCCTTTTTTCAAGGGCTGCCACAAGTCTTTGATGATTTCTCCAATAGGAGTAGCTACTATGGATTCAGTACGTACTCCATGCCAGGGATTTGCCAAATGGTTTTTCTGTTTAAGTCTCTTTCCTATTCCTTTTCTACCAATGAGAGCCTGAGGCTCAGAAACATGAGATTTCTTTCCTAGTGTCACATAGCTTGTAAGGAGAAAAGTCAGAATTCAAACCAAGTTGTGGCTGACTGTAAAGCTCACAGTCTGAATCAGCCTGCCCACTACACATGCAGACATACCACTCTGTCCTCCCTGTACAGCCCTTTGGTCACTGCACTTTTATGCCACTTATCTGTTTAGGTTGTTTATATACCTGTTCAGTTCAGTTGCCGAGTCGTGTCCAACTCTGTGACAGCATGGACTGCAGCATGCCAGACTTCCCCATCCATCACCAACTCCTGGAGCTTGCTCAAACTCATGTCCATTGAGTCAGTGATGCCATCCAATCACCTCATCCTCTGTTGCCCCCTTCTCCTGCCTTCAGTACTTCCAGTGAATTTTCAAGACTAATTTCATTTAGGATTGACTGGTTGGATCTCATTGCAGTCGAAGGGACTCTTTAGAGTCTTCTCAAAACACCACTGTTCAAAAGCATCAATTCTTTGGCACTGAGCTTTCTTTACAGTCCAACACTCAGATCCATACGTGACTACTGGAAATACCATAGCTTTGACTAGACGGACTTTTGTTGGCAAAGTAATGTCTCTACTTTTTAATATGTTGTCTAATTTGTTCATAGCTTTTCTTCCAAGTAGCAAGCGTCTTTTAATTTCATGGCTTCAGTCACCATATGCAGTGATTTTGGAGCCCCCCAAAATAAAGTCTCTGTTTCCATTATTTCCTCATCTATTTGCCATGAAGTGATGGGACCAGATGTTATGATCTTAGTTTTCTGAATGTTGAGTTTTAAGACAACTTTTTCACTCTCCTCTTTCACTTTCATCAAGAGGCTGTTTAATTTTTCTTAGCTTTCTTCCATAATAGTGGTGTCATCTATATATCAGAGGTTATTAATATTTATCCTGGCAATCTTGATTCCAGCTTGTGCTTCATCCAGCTTGGCATTTTGCAGTTTGCATTACATACCCATCTCCCGTGCTAATTCATGAGCTTTTCAAAAGGACAGGCCACTTGTATTCATCACGTAGTCCCAGGACCTGGAAGTGCACCTGGTGCTGACTAGAAGCTCAAAAACATTTGAGGTTCCAAGGGCTACAAGTGAGGTCCTATTGGATATCTATGCTCAGTGGAACTCAGTATCCATTCAAGGAGACCTGACACATTCATGTGGAACAAAATTGCAAAAGAGAAATCCGTGCTTTGTCACTAAACATATGCAAAGCTCTAGCAGGGATGTCAGTGTGTCTGTCTGGATTTGTGCCCCTTCTCCTGTCTTGGGCCAAGACAAGGCAGAGGCTCAGGGAAGTGGCTGAAGTCCAAGGGCTGGGGAGTTGACTCGGGCCAGTGCTGAAAGTCAAGGGTGTCCCTCCTCTGAAGTGCTGGCACGGCAGTAGTGAACTTAACTGGTCAGGGCTCTGCCTCCATGATGGGGACCCTGAGAATCACTACTCTTCTGACTTGGCATCTGTGGGCCCTGGCAAGGGAGCCCCACAAGCTGGCCTGGCAGAGGGGACTAGTTGTGGGTAACTGGGATGTAGGCTCTGGAATCAGCCAAACTCAGTTTGAATCCAAGTCTGACTTTTTGTAACCTTTGATCTTTGAGATTTTTCACTTTGTCCTCAATTTCTTCACTAGGAAAGTGGAGATAATACTAAAACCTAGCTCACAGATGCTTGGAGGAGGTTACATAGGTAAATAGATGTAAAACACAGAAAACAGTGCCTGGTGCATGTTTGCACTTTATAACCGAGATTGACTTTTTTTTTTTTTCCTCCAGCTTTTAAGGTCAGGAATAGTTGTATGTATCAAAGGTATATAATGAAGCCAGGCGTGCCACGGTTCAGCAGTACTACCTTTTTTATTTAAATCTTAGTCCCTCCAGTTGATATTGACTAAAACCTGAGCAAGTGACACCCACCATATTGAAATCCCAATATATGGATGCCAATAAGCTTTGGAGCTAGAAACAGCTTAAAAACTTATTTGATAAAATCCTTTCTTGACCCATGAGAAAGGCAAGTCAAGTGGCTTGCCCATGGTAACACAGGAAATTGATGGTGGAATTAGCACTAGACCCAGTCTATCATTTATTCAAAGACAGAGGAAGTCTTTGAAGAAAACAATTTCTCATTCATAGAGAGACACTATTTTAGACATATCTATAGTATTCAGGGTGGAGATCTACGGTCATGACAATAAAACAAGACATTGTATTTTGCTGGAACCATGCTCTCTTGGGAGAAGTGTTCAGATTTCCTGTCAATTAAGCAAATTTCTTGGGTGACCATTCAAAACTGAACTATTGTATCTCAATAGGGGAAGAATCTGTATCAAACAACATAATTATTATTGGGAGTTCTTCTAAATACATTGATTGTGTTATTGTTGTTGCTATGGTGGGTTTCAGGATTACTTATGCAAACTAGATTGGGGTGAAGATATACTTAAACAGAGTAATCTCAAAAAGAGACACTTTAGAAAATTCCCTTCTACCTATTTCCTATTCCTTTTCCCTTTCTATCTATTCTTTTTTTTTATTTTTTTATTTTTTTTTTAATTTTAGTTTTTTATTTTTTAAATTTTAAAATCTTTAATTCTTACATGCATTCCCAAACATGAACCCCCCTCCCACCTCCCTCCCCATAACATCTTTCTGGGTCATCCCCATGCACCAGCTCCAAGCATGCTACATCCTGCGTCAGACATAGACTGGCGATTCGATTCAAATGATAGTATACATGTTAGAATGTCATTCTCCCAAATCATCCCACCCTCTCCCTCTCCCTCTGAGTCCAAAAGTCCGTTATACACATCTGTGTCTCTTTCCCTGTCTTGCATACAGGGTCGTCATTGCCATCTTCCTAAATTCCATATATATGTGTTAGTATACTGTATTGGTGTTTTTCTTTCTGGCTTACTTCACTCTGTATAATTGGCTCCAGTTTCATCCATCTCATCAGAACTGATTCAAATGAATTCTTTTTAACTGCTGAGTAATACTCCATTGTGTATATGTACCACAGCTTTCTTATCCATTCATCTGCTGATGGACATCTAGGTTGTTTCCATGTCCTGGCTATTATAAACAGTGCTGCGATGAACATTGGGGTACATGTGTCTCTTTCTATTCTGGTTTCCTCGGTGTGTATGCCCAGCAGTGGGATTGCTGGGTCATAAGGTAGTTCTATTTGCAATTTTTTAAGGAATCTCCACACTGTTCTCCATAGTGGCTGTACTAGTTTGCATTCCCACCAACAGTGTAGGAGGGTTCCCTTTTCTCCACACCCTCTCCAGCATTTATTGCTTGCAGATTTTTGGATTGCAGCCATTCTGACTGGTGTGAAGTGGTACCTCATTGTGGTTTTGATTTCCATTTCTCTAATAATGAGTGATGTTGAGCATCTTTTCATGTGTTTGTTAGCCATCCGTATGTCTTCTTTGGAGAAATGTCTATTTAGTTCTTTGGCCCATTTTTTGATTGGGTCGTTTATTTTTCTGGAGTTGAGCTGCATAAGTTGCTTGTATATTTTTGAGATTAGTTGTTTGTCAGTTGCTTCATTTGCTATTATTTTCTCCCATTCAGAAGGCTGTCTTTTCACCTTGCTTATATTTTCCTTTGTTGTGCAGAAGCTTTTAATTTTAATTAGATCCCATTTGTTTATTTTTGCTTTTATTTCCAGAATTCTGGGAGGTGGATCATAGAGTGAAAATGAGTATACTACCCAAAGCAATTTACAAATTCAATGCAATCCCTATCAAGCTACCAGCCACATTTTTCACAGAACTAGAACAAATAATTTCAAGATTTGTATGGAAATACAAAAAACCTCGAATAGCCAAAGCAATCTTGAGAAAGAAGAATGGAACTGGAGGAATCAACTTGCCTGACTTCAGGCTCTACTACAAAGCCACAGTCATCAAGACAGTATGGTACTGGCACAAAGACAGACATATAGATCAATGGAACAAAATAGAAAGCCCAGAGATAAATCCACACACATATGGACACCTTATCTTTGACAAAGGAGGCAAGAATATACAATGGAGTAAAGACAATCTCTTTAACAAGTGGTGCTGGGAAAACTGGTCAACCACTTGTAAAAGAATGAAACTAGATCACTTTCTAACACCGCACACAAAAATAAACTCAAAATGGATTAAAGATCTAAATGTAAGATCAGAAACTATAAAACTCCTAGAGGAGAACATAGGCAAAACACCTTTCTATCTATTCTACAAGGGCTTCCCTTGTATCTCAGGTGGTTAAAGACTATGCCTGCAGTGTGGGAGACCTGGGTTCAATCCCTGGGTTGGGAAGATCCCCTGGGGAAGAGAAAGGCTACCCACTCCAGTATTCTGGCCTAGAGAATTCCATGGACTCTATAGTCCATGGAGTCGCAGAGTTGGACACAACTGAGCAACCTTCACTTTCACTTTAGAAAATTATAGATGCAAGAGTAAGAACAAGTGCATGTTATTTGAAAAAAAGATTGTTTGCTTGTAAAACAGTCAAGTGCTAGTGAAATTTAGGTCTTGGGTTTTAATTACCCACCCCTGATGATACTGTTCAGAAGCTTATCATAATAATGCTAAATTCAATATTAAGATAATATTGCAGCTTTTGTTGCCATGGAGATCATAGGACTCCAGCAGAGGCTAAAGTAGATTGTTCTGTTGCTATCAATATGGGAAATAAAGACTTATGTACATATCATCTTATGATGTGAATTGTTTTTGGTAATTATAAAATGATATATGCTTATGGTTTACAATTTTTTAAATATATACAAATGTTAAAGAAAATAAAATTCTTCTAGATTCTCAACACCCAGATGCTGCTGTTACTTATATTTCGATATACTTTTCAACAAATACTTTTTAGTACCTCCCATGTATCAGGCAGGTCCTGTTCTGCATACTGGGACTACAGCCATGAATGAGGCAAAGATCCCTGTGTCATGCAGCTTATATTCCAGCAGTAGGAGACAGACAATAAAGACTGTTGTTACTGTTCAGTCACCAAGTCTTGTCTGATTCTTTGCAACCCCATGAACTGCAGCATGCCAGACTTCCCTGTCCTTCATTATCTTTCGGAGTTTGCTCAAACTCCTGTCCATTGAGTCAGTGATGCTATCTACCCAACTCTTCCTCTGCCACCCTCTTCTCCTTTTGCCTTCAATATCTCCCAGCGACAAATTCGCATGAATACAAGTGCTCTGGATAAAACAAGACAACAAAATAGAGTGTTGCGAGTGAAATGACACAAAGACAAAACACACGAGACACACAAGAGACAGACAATACACCACTCCGGCCAGAGGAAAAAACTGTGCAAGCAAGCAAGCTTGCGGTTTACTTTTATATAGCCCCCCTGGGAAGAATTCGAGGCTGTATGACTAAGCCTTCTCAGTATAGCGCATGTGCATAAATGTTATCATACAGCAAAAGGGAGTGAAATTTCTGCACTGCAGAGTCTGTCCAGAACCCTTTCTTTCTTCTTATCACAAGAAGGGGATATTCCCTCGTTTGCAAGGAACCATTAAACTAAAGGCTGTGTCCAGACTCCTTGGCAGAATGCCTCATTTGCAAGCACGTTCAGCCTGAGCAGAGAGACTCCTTTGCAGGCACATCTCCGCTACCCTACTATGGCTGAATTAACCCTTCAATAGAGCAGTGGTTCTCAAATGGAAAGTGCATCAGCATCCCTTGAACTGTTTGTTAAAACACAGATTTCTGGTAAATTTGGGGTGGGTCTTGAGATTTGCCATTTCTAACCAAGTGCTGGATGACGATCATGCTGTTGGTCCCAGGGTGGGAAGCAGTGGCTGTTCTCCACCAAAGGGTTAGTAAAGGATTCTGAGAACATGAGTTCAGACATTAAATTTGAGAAAGAAACCATAAAAATAGCAAAGAGGAATAACAAGCTATGATATAGGGATGGGAAAGACTGGAATGGGACCCAGTGTGACTGACCTACAGCATGTGAAAGGATGACCAGATGAATAGGTAGTTTGGTATCTTTCACGATCATCTATTTTGCTCTCTCCAGTTCTCTATGTCTGTTCTCTGCTGATAAACGACAGAAATGGTATGGACCTAACAGAAGCAGAAGATATTAAAAAGAGGTGGCAAGAATACACAGAAGAACTGTAAAAAAAAGATCTTCATGACCCAGATAATCATGATGGTGTGATCACTCAATTAGAGCCAGACATCCTGGAATGTGAAGTCAAGTGGGCCTTAGAAAGCATCATTATGAACAAAGCTAGTGGAGATGATGAAATTCCAGTTGAGTTCTTTCAAATCCTGAAAGATGGTGCTGTGAAAGTTATGCACTCAATATGCCAGCAAATTTGGAAAACTCAGCAGTGGCCACAGGACTGGAAAAGGTCAGTTTTCACTCCAATCCCAAAGAAAGGCAATGCAAAAGAATGCTCAAACTACCACACAATTGCACTCATCTCACAAGCTAGTAAAGTAATGCTCAAATTTCTCCAAGCCAGGTTTCAGCAATACGTGAACCATGAACTTCCAGATATTCAAGCTGGTTTTAGAAAAGGCAGAGGAACCAGAGATCAAATTGCAAATATCCACTGGATCATCAAGAAAGCAAGAGAGTTCCGGAAAAACATCTATTTCTGCTTTATTGACTATGCCAAAGCCTTTGACTGGGTGGATCACAATAAACTGTGGAAAATTCTGAAAGAGATGGGAATACCAGACCACCTGACCTGCCTCTTGAGAAACCAATATGCAAGTCAGGAAGCAACAGTTAGAACTGGACATGGAACAACAGACTGGTTCCAAATAGGAAAGGGAGTATGTCAAGGCTGTATATTGTCACCCTGCTTATTTAACTTCTATGCAGAGTACATCATGAGAAATGCTGGGCTGGAAGAAGCACAAGCTGGAATCAAGATTGCTGGGAGAAATATCAATAACCTCAGATATGCAGATGACACCACCCTTATGGCAGAAAGTGAAGAGGAACTAAAAAGCCTCTTGATGAAAGTGAAAGAGGAGAGTGAAAAAGTTGGCTTAAAGCTCAGCATTCAGAAAATGAAGATCATGGCATCTGGTCCCATCACTTCATGGGAAATAGATGGGGAAACAGTAGAGACAGTGTCAGACTTTATTTTTTTGGGCTCCAAAATCACTGCAGATGGTGACTGCAGCCATGACATTAAAAGACGCTTCCTCCTTGGAAGAAAAGTTATGACCAACCTAGATAGCATATTGAAAAGCAGAGACATTACTTTGCTGACTAAGGTCCATCTAGTCAAGGTTATGGTTTTTCCAGTAGTCATGTATGGATGAGAGAGTTGGGCTATACAGAAAGCTGAGCGCCGAGGAACTGAAGCTTTTGAACTGTGTTGTTGGAGAAGACTCTTGAGAGTTCCTTGGACTGCAAGGAGATCCAACCAGTCCATTCTAAAGGAAATCATGTAAGAATTAAAGATTTTAAAATTTAAAAAATAAAAAAATTTTAAAAAAAAAAAGAAAAAAAAATAAAGGAAATCAGCCCTGGGTTTTCATGGGAAGGACTGATGCTGAAGCCGAAACTCCAGTACTTTGGCTACCTCATGCGAAGAATTGACTCATTGGAAAAGACTCTGATGCTGGGAGGGTTTGGGGGCAGGAGGAGAAGAGGGTGAGAGAGGATGAGATGGCTGGATGGCATCACTGACTCGATGGACATGAGTTTGAGTGAACTCCAGGAGTTGGTGATGGACAGGGAAGCCTAGCTTGCTGTTTCATGGGGTCGCAAGGAGTCGGACACGACTGAGTGACTGAACTGAACTGATTCTGTTCTCTATAATTGCTTTTTCAATTTTGATCAAAAGCAACAATCTTTTATCTCATTGGGTAATCTTGAAATGTGTGGAGCCTTATAGTAATGACTGTTTAGTAGCTTTTCAATTTATTTTCTTCTTATGATTCCATAACTAAAATAATTTCTCTTCTTTTCTAATAGCTACACTTCTATTTTAACTGTTTCATGTGTTAATGCCTTGATTATAGTTTCAAAGCAATCCTTTTGTTTTTTTCATTTAATTTTTGCCACTGAGCATAATGTTCACATCCAAAGAGAAAGCCCTCTTCTGTATCTTATTCTCTAATAACCATGCAAAATGAACATATAAAAGATGTTTAACCTCATGAATAAGTAAAGTAATGCAAATTAAAACAATAACAAATAGTTTTTTCACTTGTCATTAAGCAAAGATAAAAAAGATTGATATGCCCAATTGCTGGCATAGTTATGGGAGAACAGTTACTCATATTCTGCTATATTTTAAAAATTGTGAAAGTTTAAATTTGGTTTTCTCATTAACTCAGTATTTATTCATTAGGGAGTATCCCCCCCCCCCAAAAATATACATAGGTTCTTTTTATTTTTATTGCATTATGGTAAAGGAATTCCACCCATCCATTTTTCTGTTCTTCCAGTTTACTGAGCTTTTACGGTGGGGCCTAGTAAGTGATTTCTTGTCAAATTATATCATAAATCCTTTTATAAAAAGCATATTTTTATTCACGTAAATATACCATTTATATCATATTTATATTCCACAAAATAGGTTAACAATGTACTAAATTCATTCATACATATTAATCATATTATTAATATTCTATATCAGAAGTCAGCAAATTAGGTCCTATAAGGTAAACCTCGGAGAAGGCAATGGCACACCACTCTAGTACTCTTGCCTGGAAAATCCCATGGATGGAGGAGCCTGGTAGGCTGCAGTCCATGGGGTCGCAAAGAATCGGACACGACTGAGCGACTTCACTTTCATTTTTCAATTTCATGCATTGGAGAAGGAAATGGAAACCCACTCCAGTGTTCTTGCCTGGAGAATCCCAGGGATGGGGGAGCCTGGTGGGCTGCCGTCTATGGGGTTGCATAGAGTTGGACACGACTGAAGCGACTTAGCAGCAGTCGCAGCAGCAAGATAAACCTGGATATCCCCCTGTGTTGTAAATGAACTTTTTTTGGAGCCCAGACAGGCCTGTTCAGTTATGCATTATCATCTGAGCTCTTTCATTGTACAATGATGCCCACAAAGCCTAGAATATTTATCACTGGCCTTTTATAGAAAAAGATTATTGACCAATGTTCTCTTTTTTTTTCCCCTTTTGTTCTGATTATTTATTGGAATAGAGATGTTTTAAAAAAGATTTAGAAGTTACAGTGGTGTTAATTTCTTCTCATATTTCAACAGATGCGACTTTTATGTATTTGGCACATAACAGCCATGGCTATTCTATAAAAATGACTCTATTTGCCATATTTAATAACTTTTGTCTTGCATTATTTTAGTACTTCTGTCTGTGGGTTCTGTTTGCTTGGTAAATCTTTGCCAAGCTTGTTATTTTTAATCTATCTCCAGTGCCCTGGGAGCAGGTCTGGTGTTGAAAGGAAGGATTTGGAATGGCTGATGAGGCTCCCAAGGACAAGGAGAGTGGGATTCCACACTCGTGATCCTCAGATGAGGCTTCTTGTTCTCTGAGAGTTGGACGTGTGGTGTGGGTAGCTGGATGCCTTTTCCCTCTCTGAGCGTGGTCATCTTCGCCAGGGTTAGACATGAGTTGGCTTCTAATTGTACTATTTCAGTTGGGACCATCTGTTCTAGGAGTAATTCTTCTTGGAGATTAACATATTATTTATCAATAGCCTTAGTTTACACAGCTGTTTAACTTTGCAATTTTTCATGTGATATTTTGAATTTAATATTTTCAGTGGGAAGATGAATGAAGGAGATAAATTAGGGACAGTAGATAGTTGTATCACAGCTTTCAATCCCACGTGAACTTTTAGAAATACCTAAATGTTGAGTTTTTTTTTTTTTTTTTTTTGGCTGTGTGGCATGTGAGATCTTGGTTCCCTGATCAAGGATTGAACCCCACACCCCCAAGTCCCGCATTGGAAGCACAGAGTCGTAAGCACTGGATTGCTGGGTAAGTCTGTAAATGTTATATAATTTTGATTAAATCACTTCAATATTTTTAAGTTAGTATGGTTTTTATATAGCTCTGAATGTGGCTTTTATGGGTTCTTTAAGTATGCACTGAGCTCCTACTATGTTTCAGACAATGTGCTGAGTGCTAGGGTATCATGATGAGCAAGATTGGATCACTTCTTAAAGAACCTCAGAGTTTATGTGGGAAACCGACAAAGAATTGACAAATTCAATAGAATGATTTTATGGGTAAGAACACAATTACAGTTCTCACTTAATTAATCTGGGCTTTTGAAAAATACAGTTTTTATTTAAATATTTAACTTGTATAACTACTCTCTGTAGAAAGGATTGCTTTCCCAACAAATGGTGCTGTAATAACTGAACTTTTGCATTGAACCAATTGATTCTAGACACTGACATTAACACTTTCATAAAATGTAACTCAAAATGGATCATAACCTAAATGTAAAATACAAAACTATAAAACTTCTAGAAGGTAACACAGGAGAAAACCAAGGTTTGGGGTTTAGTGATGACTCCTTAGGTACAGTACCAAAGGCATCATATGTGAAAGAAAAATTGATAAGTTGCATTTCATTAAAGTTAAAAACCAAAAAATGTCTCTATTCTTAGTTCAGATTTTTATACTTCAGCTAAAAATTTTACATTTCAAATCATGGCATGGTGGTATCTCCATCCAGCCAACAACTCAGCTCCTAAAGTGTTATCATCTTTGTCTCCTCTACAGTGTTTGTGTAATTATTTTTTAAAATACTTAAGTTACACTTATTTTGTTAAAAAACTAGAAGCATAGATCTCATCATTAATAAAATTGGTAAAGAAAACCATCAGGCCTGCTGAAAGCTGTGATTCTTAAGTTTTAGTTAGATGCTCATTGTATTAATTTGAAAAAAATTCATAATGTGAAAACATATACAAAAATTAGTAGAGAAAGTCATAGACTTAAAAGTAAAATGAGAACTATACAGCTTCTTGAATAAAACATGAGCAAAACTCTGAGTGACCTTGGATTGGATGATGAGTTTTTAAACAACAAAAGTATGAATCATGAAAGAAAAGGTAAATAAATTGAATTTCATGGAAATATATAACCTCTTCTGTGTGAAAAACACTGCTCAGAGAATGAAAAACCAAGTCACAGAGAGTGAAGCATTTGCAAAACACATATTTAATAATGGACTTGTGCTAAAGTTTTTCAGATAATTAAAACTCCAGGAAAACAAACAACCCAATGTGAAAAAAAAAAAAACTGCAAAGATCTGAACAAACATCTCCCCACAGAAGATATATAGATGGGTACAGATGGCAAATAAGCAGATGAAAATATTTGTCATTAGAAAAACGCACATTAAAGCAACAGTGCGATACCACAACACCTATGAGAATGGCCAAAACCCAGAACCCCGACATAACAAATGCTGTGAGAATGTGGAGCCACACGAACTCTCATTCATTGCTGGGGGGAATGCAAAATAGTACAGCCACTTTGGAAGACAGCTTAACAGTTTCTTACAAAACTACAGATATTCTTACCTCAGAAAAATTACATCTTATACAATCGGATATTATTCAGTGATGAAAAGAAATGAGCTATTAAACCAGTCAAAGACATGGAGGAAACTTAAGTGCATGTTACCAAGTGAAGTAAGCCAGCCTGAAAAGGCTACATGCTATGTGATTCCAACTATATGACATGTTGGAAAAGACAAAGCCATAGAGACAGAAAAAAAAAAAAAAAAAAAAAGATCAGTGGTTGCCAGAGCTTGGGGTTTGTGGAGCGAGGAATGCAAAGATAGACTGCTGGGAATTTATAGGACAGTGCAGCTATTCTGGGTGATACCTTCAGGGTGAAAATACTGCATCATGGATTTCACAAAACCCTTAGACCTGTGCAACATAGGTTGAACCATCATGTAAACTTTGGACTTCGGTTGATAAATAATGTCTCAATGTTGGTTCATCAGCTGTAAGAAATGTGGGATGCCAACTCAAGATGCTGATAATAAGGGAAATTGTAGACAATGGAGTAGGTGGAGAGCAAGTATGTGGGAACACTCTGTGCTTTCTGTTCAATTTTTCTGTTAACCTAAATCTGCTCTAAAAGAAAAATCTTTAAATTACAAAATCACTGTTAATCAGCTATCTATCAATCTACACCTTTCACTTAGAAAAAAAGGCCATATATTACAAAGAAGATAAGGTCTGACTTTCATACCTGCTTGACATTGTATTACAGAGCTAGAGAAACTGGACTGGAAAAGAGAAAACCAGAGTTCAAGTTTGGTTCTGACATTTAGGTGATCTTTTGCCTGGGTTTTGTTGTTGTTCAGTTGCTAATTCACGTCTGACTCTTTGCAACCCCATGGACTACAGCACATCAGGCTTCTCTGTCCTTCACCATCTCCCTAGTTTGCTCAAACTCATGTCCACCAAGTTGGTGATGCCATCCAACCATCTCACCCTCTGTCACTCCCTTCTCCTTTGGCCTTCAATCTTTCCCAGCATCAGAGTCTTTTCCAGTGAGTCAGGTCTTCGAATCAGGTGGCCAAAGTTTTGGAGCTTCAGCTTCAGCATCAGTCCTTCCAATGAATATTCAGGACTGATTTCCTTTAGGATAGACTTGTTGGATCCCCTTGTAGTCCAAGGTACTCTCAAGAGTCTTCGCCAACACCACAATTCAAAAGCATCAATTCTTCAGTGCTCAGCCTTCTTTATGATCCAGCTCTCACATCCTTATGTGACTACCGGAAACTTTAAATTGGGGAAAATACTGCCTTTTAAATGTTAACTCATAGGATTTACATATATTAAAACATACATGTTAGCAGCACAGTGCCTTCTCTTTGAAGACTCATGGTTGTATTTTTCTTTGAGAAGCTAGTTTTTTTTTTGGTGGATACGGAGAATATTGGGCATAATCTCATTCCCTCTTCACATCAGCTACTATGAACTATAGACATCTAGGTTACAGAGTTTTATAATATTTTGGGTATTGCCCTCACCCCAGACTTGGCTTCAACTTGCTTTTCCACACAGTTAATTTTGTATTTTCACATGTATTTGATATCTGTATACTAGTGCCTGTGTATTCTTAAATATTTTTAATTTTCTTGGGAACATGTGAGGAATTAATTTCTAAGAAATAAATGAATGAAAATCTTTATAATTGTAAATCAGTGCCGATTTTATCAGAAGGAATGATGTGTGGAATGAGGATCTCATTAGTAATATATTTTTTTTCCTAATACTCAGACTTTTATTCAGTACAATTTTACAGGCTAATTCTCAGCATTATTTTCAGCTTGCCTCATCCTTATATTATTCAAGTGTTCAGGCAGGCCCAAGAGATGTGAATGTCTTGTTCTATTAGGATTTATGGGAATAAACGGCATGCCATGGGAATATGCTCCAGAAGTATAGTCAAACCTGTTCATTTCTCTTTCTATTCACTGACTGTATGTAATAAAATATTGAAAAATGTACAAATTTAAGCACAGAAAAATGTTAACTGTCTAAATGTTAGTAGTTACTGATGAAATTGCATGTGTAATGGTGTCTGTCAAGAGGGTGATTCTGTAAAGGACAATTAGTCTCACCAGAAAACACTTATTGAAATTTATCTGTGGTGAAATGAACCTGAACAGATCACATGAATTGTATTTGACAATTAAATTTGATTGGAAACTGCTGATCTGGAGAACTGATGGTAGGTGTGGATTTAGCAGTACTGATCAAATGTCCACTGCTTGACACTTTCTGGTAATGAAATTCCCTCAGGATAAGAAACACCATATTTATCAAATTTAACAAACGTATGGTGCAGATGGATTAACTTGGACATCTTATATAACATATGCACGTCAAGTGCTAGACTCATCAGCAGATATGTTTTCTGTTGTGAAAACATCACTTTTCCCTGACTTTCTTCATCAAAGGACATACGATTAAGGCTTCTGCCTCATTTCCTTCAGCCCTTAGTGTCAGCTCCTTTGACAGTAAAATAGGATTTTCAGAGACTGACTTTGCCCATTTCTCTAAGTAGTTATGAAGGCAAGAGTTTGACAATGGATTCAGTTCAGAAAAGAGAGATGGTCTATTATAAGGCACTTGGGGAAAGGTAAATTCACAAAACTTAATATATCACCAATAAATAGGTAAATAATAGCAGGCTTTCTTTGTGCTTGGAGAAAGCAGTTTAATGGATAATAAGCATGAGAGCTCTGGCTTAATGCCTCAGTTCTGCCACTCATTCTTGGAGAGACTTTGGGGCAATCACTTAACCTTCCTGAGTCTGAAGTTTGTTACCGTTCAGCTCATGTGTATTGTAAGTCAACCATACTTCAGTTAAAACAAAAATAAAAAAGAATAAAACAATAGTTACCTATGGGAGGAGTGTCAGGATTAAATAACATGGTATCAGGCTTCTGCTTCTGTGTATAAAGCATAACTGGAAACTTTGAATGTGTGAGATACTAAATAGCAGTAAAGGATGTGTGGGTATTCTCAAAAAGTTAAAAAAAGTATCTGCTAATTATATTTGTCTTGAGGTGCAGCGAGTTGATTCAGTCTTATTCCTCACTTCAGGGTACACGACTATGCAAAGCCTTCAATTTAATCTATTTTTTATCATTCTTTCCAATCCCCCCTCCCATTCCCTTCCTCCACAAGAGTAGTCATTTTTAATCATTTGATATGTCTTTGTTTACATTTTAAACATTGTATATAAATAGAGTGATGGTTTATTTGTTACTTAAGAGCTATGAAATGCCCAGAGAGCAAGTGAAACATCATTCACATCATTTCTTGGCTTATCTGTAAGGGTGTCTTTGGAAGAGTTATGCATTTGAATTGGTAGACTGAGTAGAGCAGGTTGCCCTGACAGTGCAGGGCAGCCTCCCAGCTGCTAAGCACTCACATAGAACCTAAAGGGCAGAGGAAGGGCAATTCACTTTCTGCTTGAGTGGAGACAGCCCTCTTCGTCTGCTCTCAGAGACAGGTGCTCCTGATTCTCTGGCCTCTAGACTCAAACTGAGATCCGCACCACTGCCCTCACCTCACCCTGATTTTCAGGCCTTCGGATCCAAACTGAATCTCACCACTGGCTTTCCTGGCTGTCTAGCTTGCAGAGGACAGATTGTGGGATATCTCAGCCTCCCTAATCATGAATCCATTTCTCTAAGAAACCTCTTGTATATATTAGGGAACCATTGACTGGAACTGCCCACCTTGCCCAGGCACTGTAATAAACTGCTTGCCTGAGTTGTCTGACAACATGAGCTCCTGATAAGGAACCTGGTGCTGCTGTGAAAAACTAACCAGGAGAATTCAGGAGGGCCCAAAAGGAAGAAGGAGGAGACCACACATCTTGCCCTACCAACCTCCCGGAATCCTTCGTGCTGGACTCTATATTGGCTGGGAGATGTGCAAGTCACTGGGAAGGACCCTGAGTCACCAGATGTGGGCCAAGCATGATAACTGACCAGAGACAACCTGGAAACTAACCCCATTGACATAAAACCTGAGGTTGTGAGCCAGATGGCAGAGCAGTTCTCATGGGTTCCTTTACCCTACTGCTTTCTGCCCTGGCGCCCCTTCCCAGTAAGGTCTCTTGCTGTGTCAGCACATGTGTCCCCTTGGACAATTCATTTCTGAGTGTTAGAGAAGAGCCCACTCTAAGGCCCTGGAAAGGGTCCCTCTTTATTGCAACAGTATGGTTACCACTTTTGGGATATTGATTAAGAAGACTTTCTCTAACATTAAAGTAAAAAAAAAAAAAAAGTCTTCATTTACTTACATTCACATACTTAAGTAAATGTATATTAACTTTACATTTGTGTATTTATGTCATACTACAGGTCAGTTTTCTCAGTACCATGTACTAAACATCCTTTTCCTGTTTATTTAATGTGTTACCCTTATCACATATCTGGTTCTGATCTCTCTTTTCATCTGTTGTTTTGTGTGTCTTTGCCAGGACTACACCATTTTTGTTACTCGGCCACCATGGTGTTAGTCAATCATGTCTGGCTCTTTGCAACCCAATGGACTGTAGCTTACCAGACTCCTCTGTCCATGGAATTCTCAAGGCAAGAATACTGAAGTCGTAGCATTCCCTTTCCCGAGGTTACTCCCTGAATGAAGGTGAAGGAGGAGAGTGAAAAGGCTGGCTTAAAACTCAACATTCAAAAACTAAGATCATGGTATCCTGTCCCATCACTTCACAGCAAACAGATGTGGAAAAAAATGGAAACAGTGACAGACTTTATTTTCTTGGGCTCCAAAATCACTGTGGACTGTGACTATAGCCATGAAATTAAAAGACACTTTCTCCTTGGAAGAAAAGCTATGAGAAACCTGGACAGTGTATTAAAAAGCAGTGACATCACTTTGCTGGCAAAGGTCTATCTAGTAAAAGCTATGGTTTTTCCAGTAGTCTTGCATGAATGTGAGTTTTGGACCATAGAAAGGCCGAGCACCAAAGAATTGATGCTTTGGGTGCTAGAGAAGATTCTTGAGAGTCCCTTGGACATAAAGAAGATCGAACCAGTAAGTCGCAATGGAATTCAACCCTGAATATTCAATGGATGGACTGATGCTGACACTGAAGCCTCAATACTTTGGCCACCTGATGCAAAGAGCCAGCTCATTGGAAAAGACCCTGATGCTGGGAAAGATTGAGGGCAAGAGCAGAAGGGTGTGACAAAGGATGAGATGGTTGGATGGTATCACCAACTCAATGCATACGAGTTTGAACAAACTCTGGGAGACAGTGTGGAGCAGGGAAGCCTGGTGTGCTGCAGTCCATGGGGTCGCAAAGAGTCGGACACTATTTAGCAAGTGAACAATGACAACAAAATATGAGATTAGTGAAGAGAAAGAAATGAGTTTGTTGATTCCTCTATAAATTCTGTTGGAATTCTTACTAGTGTTGAATTTAATTTATAGAATATTTGAGGGGAAGTGTCATAGTTACAGTATTAAGTCATCAAATACATGATCATTGTATATGTCTCAATTTGTTCATACCATCTTTTAAGGTATTTTTAGAGTTTTACAACTTTCTGAAATTGAGTTTTATGAACTTATTGTTGGGTTAATTCTCAGATACATTTTAATATTTTCTACTGTTATGAATGGTACCTTAATTTCTTATTACAATTTGTTTATTATTGCTATTATAAAGGGAGATGATTCATTTGTATAATTTACTATTGTATCTGGTAGCCCTGCTGAATTCTCTTATTTTAATAAATCATGAACTTTTTGAGTGGCATTTTTGTTCAGATCACCCTATCAAGACCGACATGAAAATTGTGTCACTTCTTTTAAAATCCATGGTGGTGGTTTAGTTGCTAAGTCATGTCCAACACTTTACAACCCCATGCACTCTAGACTTCCAGGCTCCTCTGTCCATGGGATTCTCCAGGCAATAATACTGGAGTGGGTTGCCATTTCCTTCTCCAGGGGATCTTCTTGACCTAGGGATCAAACCTGGGTGCAGGAAGCTTCTTTACCCACTGAGCTATGAGGGAAGCCCTTAAAATCCATAAACATCATTTATTTACTGTACTGTGATGACTAGGAACTATAGTGCTATGTTTAAGAGGAGCATTGACAGTGTTCTTCTTGTTTTAGATCCTAAAATTAGTGACTAATAGTTTATCTATTAAATAAAATGCTTATTGAAGGACTTTGGGAGAATTTTTCTTTTCAGTCAAGTTAAGAAAGTCCCTTCTTATTTCAAGTTTCTGAGCCTTTTGCTTTCATTCAGAGGTATTAAATTTTATCAAAAGTTTTCTTTAGTAAAACTTGAAATAATTCTGTAGTTTTTTTTTTCCTCCAAAGTCTTTAGGATTTTAAATATATTGCAATATTTTCTTCTGGCTTTTTTTTTTTTTTCCCCAGATGAGAGTAGGTCTTCATTTTGATCATTGTTTACCTGTATGTCTTTTTATTCTGGTTGCTTTTCAGAGTTTGATTATGATGTGCTTTTTTGGATGCTTTTTGATATATTTTGTGACTGAGCCTCATGGATCTTTAAATTATACTGATAACTTAGAATTTTTTCTCTTTCCATTTCAGACATACTTTTCAGTTCTCATTTTGACATTTAGTGATGATCATTTCAGTCCAAGAAGTTTGTAGTTGCCCTCTCATTTTCTTTTTTTTTAATTTTTATTTTTACTTTATTTTACTTTACAATACGGTATTGATTTTGCCATACATTGACATGAATCCACCACGGGTGTACGTGAGTTCCCAAACATGAACCCCCCTCCCACCTCCCACCCCATATCATCTCTCTGGATCATCCCCATGCACCTTTCACATAGGGAATGCTGGTTAACTTTTGCCCCAACCTAATAGTGTAGGCTGATTCTGATTTGTAACAATTCCCGAGTTCTGCCACACAGGCAGTTAACTCACCAATAGCTGTCTAGATTTCTAAGAACAGCAATTAGATCACTGTTCCACTAGTCCTCAATGGCAGTGCACATAAGGCAAGCTCAAAGCTGTCTCTGGACTTGAGATCAAGAACATGGTATAGTCTTATCAAGGTGAGAGTGGAGAATCTCAGGAGGGCAAGAGTTCTCCAAAGAACTGTCTTCATTATAAGGAGCCCAATTTATTAACATCTATAGTTACATTGACTTGATAGCCCATTCCTTTTTATTGCTGAATAATATTTTGTTGTGTGGTTGTACTACAGTTTTATCTTTTCATCTAGCCAAGGGCATTTTGATTGCTTCCAGTTATTGGTGATTATGATGAAAGCTGATACAAACATTGTACAGGTTTTTTGTGTACACATAGTTTTCAACCCACTTGTGTAAATAGAAGCACAAATGGTGGACTGAAACTATGTTTAGCTTAAGAATCTGCCAGAATGTATTCCAAAGTGACTATTCCATTTTATTTTTTAAATATAATTTTTTTTAATTGGAGGTTAATTACTTTACAATATTGTATTGGTTTTGTCATACATCAACATGAATCTGCCACAGGTATACACGTGTCCCCCATCCTGAACCCCTCTCCCTCCTCTCTCCCCATACTATCCCTCTGGGTCATCCCAGTGCACCAGCCCCAAGCATCGAGTAATCCATGAATAATATATAGAAATTTCAGTTGCTCCACTGACTCTACAGCAATTGGTATAGTTGTTTTGAAGTTTAGTCATTCTAACAGGTGTTTCAGTTCAGTTCAGTCACTCAGTCGTGTCCGACTCTTTGTGAACCCATGAATCACAGCACAACAGGCATCTCTGTCCATCTTCAACTCCTGGAGTTCATTCAGACTCACATCCATCGAATCAGTGATGACATCCAGCCATCCAATCCTCTGTCGTCCTCTTCTCTTCCTGCCCCCAATCCCTCCCAGTATCAGTCCTTTCCAATGAGTCAACTCTTCACATGAGGTAGACAAAGTACTGCAGTTTCAGCTTTAGCATCATTCCTTCCAAAGAACACCCAGGACTGATCTCCTTTAGAATGGACTGGTTGGATCTCCTTGCAGTCCAAGGGAGTCTCAAGAGTCTTCTCCAACACCACAGTTCAAAAGCATCAATTCTTCAGCGCTCAGCTTTCTTCACAGTCCAACTCTCACATCCATATATGACTACTGGAAAAACCATAACCTTGACTAGACAGACCTTTGTTGGCAAAGTAATGTCTCTGCTTTTCAATATGCTATCTAGGTTGGTCATAACTTTTCTTCCAAGGAGTAAGTGTCTTTTAATTTCATGGCTGCAATCGCCATCTGCAATGATTTTGGAGCCCCCCAAAATAAAGTCAGATATGGTTTCCACAGTTTCCCAATCTATTTCCCATGAAGTGATGGGACCAGATGCCATGATCTTTGTTTTCTGAATGTTGAGCTTTAAGCCACCTTATTCACTCTCCTCTTTCACTTTAATCAACAGGCTTTTTACTTCCTCTTCACTTTTGGCTATAACGGTGGTGTCATCTGCATATGTGAGGTTATTGATATTTATCCCGGCAATCTTGATTGCAGCTTGTGCTTCTTCCAGTCCAGTGTTTCTCATGATGTACTCTGCATATAAGTTAAATAAGCAGGGTGACATTATACAGCCTTGATGTACTTCTTTTCCTATTTGGAACCAGTCTGTTGTTTCATGTCCAGTTCTAACTGTTGCTTCCTGATCTGCATATAGGTTTCTCAAGAGGCAAGTCAGGTGGTCTGGTATTCCCATCTCTTTCAGAATTTTCCAGTTTATTGTGATCCACACAGTCAAAGGCTTTGGCATAGTCAATAAAGCAAAAATAAATGCTTTTCTGGAACTCTCTTGCTTGTTCCATGATCCAGCGGATGTTGGCAATTTGATCTCTGGTTCCTCTGCCTTTTCTAAAACCAGCTTGACCATCTGAAAGTTCATGGTTCATGTATTGCTGAAGCCTGGCTTGGAGAATTTTGAGTGTTACTTTACTAGCATGTGAGATAAGTGCAATTGTGTGGTAGTTTGAGCATTCTTTGGCATTGCCTTTCTTTGGGATTGAATGAAAACGGACCTTTTCCAGTCCTGTGGCCACTGCTGAGATTTCCAAATGTGCTGATATATTGAGTGCAGCACGTTCACAGCATCATCTTTCAGGATTTGAAATAGCTCAACTGGATTTCCATCACCACCACTACCTTTGTTCGTGGTGATGCTTTCTAAGGCCCACTTAACTTCACATTCCAGGATTATCTGGCTCTAGGTGAATGATCACACCATCGTGATTATCTTGGTCATGAAGATCTTTTTTTGTACAGTTTTTCTTAGTGGTGTCTAATTATTTAGTTTGTATTTATTTAATGACAAATGATGTTGAGCAAATTTTCATATGCTTACTTGCCATTTGTATATCTTATTTGATAAGGTATCTGTAAAGGTTTTTTGCCTTTTTAAAAATCGGGTTATTTCTTTGTCATAGAGTTTTAGGAGTTCTTTTTGTATGTTTGATATAAATGTACTATCAGATGTATGTTATTTAGATGCTTTCTACCAGGCTATGACGTTTCTTTCCATTCTTTTAATAGTGTCTTTCATGCAGAAGTTTTTATTTTTAATTCAATAAAAGTCAAACATATAATTTTTATGAATCATTATTTTGGTGTTTCATCTAAAAACTCATCACCCAGTTGAAGGACATCTATATTTTTGCCCATATTTTTCTAGAAATTTTAAATTTCTAAAATTCCTAAAATTAGTTTAAATTTCTATGATCTATTCTATATTAATTTTTATGTAAGGCATTGCATTTCTCTCTCTCTCTCTCTCTCTCTCTCTCTCTCTCTCTATATATATATATATATATATATATATATATATATATATATATATATATATATATATATATTAAAAGGGCTTCCCTGGTGGCTCAGAAGTAAAGAATCTGCCTGCCAATGCAGGAGACACTGGTTTGATCCCTGGGTTGGGAAGATCCCCTGGAGAAGGAAATGGAAACCCACTCCAAGATTCTTGCCTGGATAATTCCATGGACAGAGGAGCCTTGTGGGCTACAGTCTATGGGGCTGCAAAGAGTCAGACTTGACTGAAGTGACTTAGCATGCATATGCAAGCTCTAGGCTTCATACTACTAACCAACACTTTTGCTTTTTTTCTAGTTTTTTGAAAAACAAAATGATTAAAAGATTTCCCAAGCACTGCTAAATGATGATGACACTGACCAAGAATTGTTGACTGGTTGTTGACACCACTATGTTGTGTCTTGGGGTGTTAATTCACTAGCTGAAGTATGAAAATCTGAACTAAGATTAGAGACATTATTTGGTGATTTCATTATATAATGTCTGAAATAGAGCTTTTCAGTGTTGATGACTAGAGTCACAGTGGTCATTCTCCTGGCCCCAGTGGTAAAATGTGGAAAGAGGTCTACTCTGGGCTCTCTTATAATGCAGAGTAGCACGGGGGAAGGAACTCAAACCACCATGGGTTATTGTGAAGTTGACCACATCCCTGAGCACACTGAAAATGTGTGAACTTCTGTAAGACCTAGAATATATGACTTGAATTAGGAGTAGTTTTAACAAATTATTAAAATGGTTTTCATACAAAATATCTCATTGTTCAAAAATGAATATCAGAACATTGTTAACTGGTTCTTAAAATTCATCTCCAGATAGCCTGACATCCCTCTTTTTCTTATTTTATTCTGCATTGGTAATTTAGCTATGGTTTTTCCAGTAGTCATGTATGGATGTGACAGCTGGACCATAAAGGAGGCTGAGCACTGAAGAATTGATCTTTTTGAACTGTGTTGCTGGAGAAGACTCTTGAGAATCCCTTGGATGGTAAGGAGATCAAATATTCATTGGAAGGACTGGTGCTGAAAATGAAGCACCAGCACTTTGGCACACCTGATGTGGAGAACCACCTCATTGGAAAAGACCCTGATGCTGGGAAAGACTGAGGGCAGGAGGAGAAGGGGACAACCAAAGATGAGATGCCTGGATGGCATTACCGATTCAATGAACATGAGTTTGAGCAAACTCTGTGTGATAGTGAAGTACAGGGAAGCCTGGTGTGCTGCAGTCCTTGGAGTTGCAAAGAATCAAACACAATGTGGCAACTGAAAAACAATTTAGATAATTTTTCCATTACAACTGAATGGAAATTTTAGAATAAGTGCACATACTTCTACAATTCAAATAACAAATAATTATTCCAGGATCCATTCAATCCATTCCAGCATAGCTGTCTTCCAGATAATTCCTTAAAGGAAGCATCTGATTGTGAGACACTTGACAGTTGTGTTACTATATTTAGATTGATTAAGATTTAAGCTCTTTTCATTTAATGACTGTTTCTCATCACTAGTTTTGTCACTGTTTTGATGTTTTATCTCTGGTAAGTTATCATTCTCATTTTTAAAGTTATGCTCCATAAAAGTATTTCTATATCTAAATTGCTGTGATCCTAGAATCAGTTCAGTTCAGTTGCTCAGTCATGTCCAGCTCTTTGCAACCCTATGAACTGCAGCATGCCAGGCTTTCCTGTCCAACACCAACTCCCAGAGCTTACTCAAATTCATGTCCATTGAGTTGGTGATGCCATCCAACTGTTGGTTACTACGAGTGAAATGACACAGAACATACAAGACACACAAGAGACAGACAGGACACCACTCTGGCCAGAGGAACAGAACTGGGCAAACTAATTGCCGTTTATTATTATAAAGCCCTCCTTAGGCAGAATTCCAGACTGTAAGAATAAGCCTTTTCAGTACAGTGCAGGTGCGTACATGTTATCGTATAGCAAAGGGGAGTGAAATCTCTGTCTACTGCAGAGTCTGCACAAAGCCCTCATCTCCCTCTTATCTCAAGAAGGGAATGCTTCCTCGTTTGCAAGGGACCATTAAACTCAAGGCTGTATCCAGACTCTTTGGCAGAACGCCTCGTATGCAAGGACGCTCAGCCTGAGCAGAGAGACCCGTTCGCAGGCACATCTCTGCTACCCTATTAACCCTTCATCCAACCATCTCATTCTCGTTGTCCCCTTCTCCTCCTGCCTTCAATCTTTCCCAGCATCAGGGTCTTTTCCAGTGAGTCAGTTCCTCGCATCAGGTGGCCAAAGTACTGGAGTTTTGGTGGCAGCATCCATTTTTCCAATGAATATTCAGGACTGATTTCCTTTAGAATGGACTGGTTGGATCTCTTTGCAGCCCAAGGGACTCTAAAGAGTCTTCTCCAACACCACAGTTCCAAAGCATCAATTCTTCGGCACTCAGCTTTCTTTATAGTCCAACTCTCATGTCCATACATGACCACTGGGAAAACCATAGCTTTGACTAGCTGGACCTTTGTTGTCAAGGCAATATTTCTGCTTTGTAATATGTTGTCTAGGTTGGTCATAGCTTTTCTTCCAAGGAGCAAGTGTCTTGATTTCATGGCTGCAGTCACCATCTGCAGTGATTTTGGAGCCCAAGAAAATAAAGCCTCTCACTGTTTGCACTTTTTTCCCCATCTGTTTGCCTTGAAGTGATGGGACCACATGGCAGGACCTTCATTTTCTGAATGTTGAGTTTAAGCCAGTTTTTCACTCTCCTCTTTCACTTTCATCATGAGGCTCTTCAGTTCTTCACTTTCTGCCATAAGGGTGGTGTCATCTGCATATTTGAGGTTATTGATATTTCTTCCAGCAATCTTGATTCCAGCTTGTGCTTCATCCAGCCCAGCATTTCTCATGATGTACTCTTCATAGAAGTTAAATAAGCAGGCTGACAATATACACTCTTGACATACTTTTTTCCAAATTTGGAACCAGTCCATTGTTCCATGTCTGGTTCTAACTGTTGCTTCTTGACCTGCATACAGATTTCTCAGGAGGCAGGTAAGGTAGTCTGGTATTCCCATCTCTTGAAGAATTTTCCACAGTTTGTTGTGATCCACACAGTCAAAGTCTTTGCTGTAGTCAGTAAAGCAAAAGGAGATGTTTTTTTCTGGAACTCTCACTTTTTCTATGATCCAATTTGATTTCTGGTTCCTCTGCCATTCCTATCAGCTTGAACATCTGGAATTTCTTGGTTCACGTACTGTTGAAGCCTGGCTTGGAGAATTTTGAGCATTATTTGCTAGCATGTGAGATGAATGCAATTTTGCAGTGATCCTGGAAAAATTATTTGTTATTTGAACTGTAGAAGTCTATGCATTTGTTCTAAAATGTCCATTTAATCATAAGTCTGTGTTGCCAGTATCATTCCTTTATACATTTACTGGAATTTTAAGGTTAAATCTGATTTTTGTTAACTATTCAGATTAATTGCCTTCTACCTTGGAAAGCCTGTGTGATTCAACAAATCAGCTCAAATTAGAATGAGTACAGAGAAGTTAGAATTCTCCCACCACAGTAATTACATAATTTGGTTATTCATCACAGTTGTATTGTTCTTCCCATATTTTAGTTACATATTTTTTTCTTGACATTTTCCATGAAAGTCACTGCAAAAGTGAGGAAATAATGATATTAAAAATTTTTAGAATTTATATGGAGATCTTATTACCTGAATTATAGGAGCCTTTTTTAAACTGATGGAACGATTATGATTTTACAATGTTTTATTACAGTGAATCAAATCTGGTAATGAAACAGCTGTCAAAATTAATTACAATTCTATAAAAAATTTCAGCCCTAAATTTCCTTTTTATCCAAGCACTTTTCAACATTTGATGTTATTGTATAATTTTATTTTTTGTTTTATTAGAATCTACTGTCATTCATTAAAAATTTGACTAAAGCCATCCCTGTGGTATACTGTTTCCTCAGAATAAATTAAGAAAACATTTAGTGGTCTAAGAGAAAGTGATTAAATAGGACATTTAGTTTCTAGAAAACTTATTGGCTTTAAGTATCAATTCTTATAATCTGCTAAAAATCCCAGTATTTTCCTAAATGTTTCACTTTCTTTCACTTACCTAATATATCAGTGATCAGCATACATTGATAAAAAGCCAGATTATCACCTAATCAGGTGACCAACACTATGTTGTTGCTTTTCAGTCGCTAAGTCATGTTCCAACTCTGTGACCCCATGAACTGCAGCACACCAGACTTCCCTCTCCTTCATTGTCTCCTTCACTTCAGTGTTTCCTCAAACTCATGTCCATTGAGTGGATGATGCCATCCATCCATCCCATCCTCTGTTGCCCCCTTTTCCTCCTGCCCTCAGTCTTTCCCAGCATCAGAGTCTTTTCCAATGAGTCAGCTCTTCACATCAGGTGGCCAAAGTATTGGAGCTTCAGTATCGGTCCTTCCCATGAGTATACAAGGGTTGATTTCCCTTAGGATTGACTGATTTAAACTCCTTGCTGTCAAAGGGACTCTCAAGAGTCTTCTCCAGCACAATTTGAAAGTATCAATTCTTCTCAGAAAGCTCTCATCCTTCTTTATGGTCTAAATCCCACATCCAGACATGACTACTGGAAAAACCATAGCTTTGACTACACGGACCTTTGTCAGCAAAGTGATGTCTCTGCTTTTTATGTGCTATCTAGGTTTGTCTTACCTTTGCTTTCAAGGAGCAAGTGTCTTTTTGTTTTGTTTGGTTTTTGTTTTTTTTTTTTTAATTTTTTTAATTTTTTAAATTTTAATATCTTTAATTCTTACATGCGTTCCCAAACATGAACCCCCCTCCCATCTCCCTCCCCATAACATCTCTCTGGGTCATCCCCATGCACCATCCCCAAGCATGCTACATCCTGCGTCAGACATAGACTGGCGATTCAATTCTTACATGATAGTATACATGTTAGAATGTCATTCTCCCAAATCATCCCACCCTCTCCCTCTCCCTCTGAGTCCAAAAGTCTGTTATACACATCTGTGTCTCTTTCGCTGTCTTGCATACAGGGTCGTCATTGCCATCTTCCTAAATTCCATATATATGTGTTAGTATACTGTATTGGTGTTTTTCTTTCTGGCTTACTTCACTCTGTATAATCGGCTCCAGTTTCATCGATCTCATCAGAACTGATTCAAATGAATTCTTTTTTATGGCTGAGTAATACTCCATTGTGTATATGTACCACAGCATGCTTATCCATTCATCTGCTGATGGACATCTAGGTTGTTTCCATGTCCTGGCTATTATAAACAGTGCTGCGATGAACATTGGGGTACATGTGTCTCTTTCAATTCTGGTTTCCTCGGTGTGTATGCCCAGCAGTGGGATTGCTGGGTCATAAGGTAGTTCTATTTGCAATTTTTTAAGGAATCTCCACACTGTTCTCCATAGTGGCTGTACTAGTTTGCATTCCCACCAACAGTGTAGGAGGGTTCCCTTTTCTCCACACCCTCTCCAGCATTTATTGCTTACAGATTTTTGGATTGCAGCCATTCTGACTGGTGTGAAGTGGTACCTCATTGTGGTTTTGATTTCCATTTCTCTAATAATGAGTGATGTTGAGCATCTTTTCATGTGTGTGTTAGCCATCCGTATGTCTTCTTTGGAGAAATGTCTATTTAGTTCTTTGGCCCATTTTTTGATTGGGTCGTTTATTTTTCTGGAATTGAGCTGCAGAACTTGCTTGTATATTTTTGAGATTAGTTGTTTGTCAGTTGCTTCATTTGCTTTTATTTTCTCCCATTCAGAAGGCTGTCTTTTCACCTTGCTTATATTTCCTTTGTTGTGCAAAAGCTATTAATTTTAATTAGATCCCATTTGTTTATTTTTGCTTTTATTTCCAGAATTCTGGGAGGTGGATCATAGAGGATCCTGCTGTGATTTATGTCTGAGAGTGTTTTGCCTATGTCCTCCTCTAGGAGTTTTATAGTTTCTGATCTTACATTTAGATCTTTAATCCATTTGAGTTTATTTTTGTGTGCGGTGTTAGAAAGTGATCTAGTTTCATTCTTTTACAAGTGGTTGACCAGTTTTCCCAGCACCACTTGTTAAAGAGATTGTCTTTACTCCATTGTATATTCTTGCCTCCTTTGTCAAAGATAAGGTGTCCATATGTGTGTGGATTTATCTCTGGGCTTTCTATTTTGTTCCATTGATCTATGTGTCTGTCTTTGTGCCAGTACCATACTGTCTTGATGACTGTGGCTTTGTAGTAGAGCCTGAAGTCAGGCAAGTTGATTCCTCCAGTTCCATTCTTCTTTCTCAAGATTGCTTTGGCTATTCGAGGTTTTTTGTATTTCCATACAAATCTTGAAATTATTTGTTCTAGTTCTGTGAAAAATGTGGCTGGTAGCTTGATAGGGATTGCATTGAATTTGTAAATTGCTTTGGGTAGTATACTCATTTTCACTATATTGATTCTTCCGATCCATGAACATGGTATATTTCTCCATCTATTAGTGTCCTCTTTGATTTCTTTCATCAGTGTTTTATAGTTTTCTATATATAGGTCTTTAGTTTCTTTAGGTAGATATATTCCTAAGTATTTTATTCTTTTTTGTTGCAATGGTGAATGGAATTGTTTCCTTAATTTCTTTTTCTACTTTCTCATTATTTGTGTATAGGAATGCAAGGGATTTCTGTGTGTTGATTTTATATCCTGCAACTTTACTATATTCCTTGATTAGCTCTAGTAATTTTCTGGTGGAGTCTTTAGGGTTTTCCATGTAGAGGATCATGTCATCTGCAAACAGTGAGAGTTTTACTTCTTCTTTTCCAATTTGGATTCCTTTTATTTCTTTTTCTGCTCTGATTGCTGTGGCCAAAACTTCCAGAACTATGTTGAATAGTAGCGGTGAAAGTGGACACCCTTGTCTTGTTCCTGACTTTAGGGGAAATGCTTTCAATTTTTCACCATTGAGGATAATGTTTGCTGTGGGTTTGTCATAGATAGCTTTTATTATGTTGAGGTATGTTCCTTCTATTCCTGCTTTCTGGAGAGTTTTTATCATAAATGGATGCTGAATTATGTCAAAGGCCTTCTCTGCATCTATTGAGATAATCATATGGTTTTTATTTTTCAATTTGTTAATGTGGTGAATTACATTGATTGATTTGCGGATATTGAAGAATCCTTGCATCCCTGGGATAAAGCTCACTTGGTCATGGTGTATGATCTTTTTAATGTGTTGTTGGATTCTGATTGCTAGAATTTTGTTGAGGATTTTTGCATCTATGTTCATCAGTGATATTGGCCTGTAGTTTTCTTTTTTGTGACATCTTTGTCAGGTTTTGGTATTAGGGTGATGGTGGCCTCATAGAATGAGTTTGGAAGTTTACCTTCCTCTGCAATTTTCTGGAAGAGTTTGAGGAGGATAGGTGTTAGCTCTTCTCGAAATTTTTGGTAGAATTCAGCTGTGAAGCCGTCTGGACCTGGGCTTTTGTTTGCTGGAAGATTTCTGATTACAGTTTCAATTTCCGTGCTTGTGATGGGTCTGTTAAGATTTTCTAATTCTTCCTGGTTCAGTTTTGGAAAATTGTACTTTTCTAAGAATTTGTCCAATTCTACCACGTTGTCCATTTTATTGGCATACAACTGCTGATAGTAGTCTCTTATGATCCATTGTATTTCTGTGTTGTCTGCTGTGATCTCTCCATTTTCATTTCTAATTTTATTGATTTGATTTTTCTCTCTTTGCTTCTTGATGAGTCTGGCTAATGGTTTGTCAATTTTATTTATCCTTTCAAAGAACCAGCTTTTGGCTTTGTTGATTTTTGCTATGGTGTCTTTTGTTTCTTTTGCATTTATTTCTGCCCTAATTTTTAAGATTTCTTTCCGTCTACTAACTCTGGGGTTCTCCAGCTCTTCCTTTTCTAGTTGCTTTAGTTGTAGAGTTAGGTTATTTATTTGACTTTTTTCTTGTTTCTTGAGGTATGCCTGTATTGCTATGAACTTTCCTCTTAGCACTGCTTTTATAGTGTCCCACAGGTTTTGGGTTGTTGTGTTTTCATTTTCATTAGTTTCTATGCATATTTTGATTTCTTTTTTGATTTCTTCTGTGATTTGTTGGTTATTCAGAAGTGTGTTGTTCATCCTCCATATGTTCTCCTGTAATTGAGATCTAATCTTAATGCATTATGGTCTGAAAAGATGCTTGGAATGATTTCAATTTTTTTGAATTTATCAAGTTTAGATTTATGGCCCAGGATGTGATCTATCCTGGAGAAGGTTCCATGAGCACTTGAAAAAAAGGTGAAATTCATTGTTTTGGGGTGAAATGTCCTATAGATATCAATTAGGTCTAACTGATCTAATGTATCATTTAAAGTTTGTGTTTCTTTGTTAATTTTCTGTTTAGTTGATCTGTCCATAGGTGTGAGTGGGGTATTAAAGTCTCCCACTATTACTGTGTTATTGTTGATTTCCCCTTTCATACTTGTTAGCATTTGTCTTACATATTGCGGTGCTCCTATATTGGGTGCATATATATTTATAATTGTTATATCTTCTTCTTGGATTCTTCCTTTGATCATTATGTAGTGGCCTTCTTTGTCTCTTTTCACAGCCTTTGTTTTAAAGTCTATTTTATCAGATATGAGTATTGCCACTCCTGCTTTCTTTTGGTCTCTATTTGCATGGTATACCTTTTTCCAGCCCTTCACTTTCGGTCTGTATGTGTCCCTTGTTTTGAGGTGGGTCTCTTGTAAGCAGCATATAGAGGGTCTTGTTTTTGTATCCATTCGGCCAGTCTTTGTCTTTTGGTTGGGGCGTTCAACCCATTTACGTTTAAGGTAATTATTGATATGTATGATCCCGTTACCATTTACTTTATTGTTTTGGGTTCGGGTTTATACACCCTTTTCGTGTTTCCTTTCTAGAGAATATCCTTTAGAATTTGTTGGAGAGCTGGTTTGGTGGTGCTGAATTCTCTCAGCTTTTGCTTGTCTGTAAAGCTTTTGATTTCTCCTTCGTATTTGAATGAGATCCTTGCTGGGTACAGTAATCTGGGCTGTAGGTTATTGTCTTTCATCACCTTAAGTATGTCTTGCCATTCCCTCCTGGCTTGAAGAGTTTCTATTGAAAGATCAGCTGTTATCCTTATGGGAATCCCCTTGTGTGTTATTTGTTGTTTTTCCCTTGCTGCTTTTAATATTTGTTCTTTGTGTTTGATCTTTGTTAATTTGATTAATATGTGTCTTGGGGTGTTTCGCCTTGGGTTTATCCTATTTGGAACTCTCTGTGTTTCTTGGACTTGGGTGATTATTTCCTTCCCCATTTTAGGGAAGTTTTCAACTATTATCTCCTCAAGGATTTTCTCATGATCTTTCTTTCTGTCTTCTTCTTCTGGGACTCCTATAATTCAAATGTTGGAGCGTTTCATATTGTCCTGGAGGTCTCTGAGATTGTCCTCATTTAATTCTTTTTTCTTGTTTCCTCTCTGATTCATTTATTTCTACCTTTCTATCTTCTATTTCACTAATCCTATCTTCTGCCTCAGTTATTCTACTATTTGTTGCCTCCAGAGTGTTTCTGATCTCATTTATTGCGTTATTCATTATATTTTGACTCTTTTTTATTTCTTCTAGGTCCTTGTTAAACCTTTCTTGCATCTTCTCAATCCTTGTCTCTAGGCTATTTATCTGTGATTCCATTTTGATTTCAAGATTTTGGATCATTTTCACTATCAATATTCAGAATTCCTTCTCCGGTAGATTCCCTACTTCTTCCTTTTTTGTTTGGTTTGGTGGGCAACTCTCCTGTTCCTTTGCCTGCTGAGTATTCCTCTGTCTCTTCATCTTGGTTATATTGCTGCGTTTGGGGTGGCCTTTTTATATTCTGGTAATTTGTGGAGTTCTCTTTATTATGGAGCTTCCTCACTTTTGGTGGGGTTCTATCATTGGCTTGTCAAGGATTCCTGGTTTGGGAGGCTTACGTTGGAGTTTTGGTGGGTGGAGCTGGGTTTCTTCTCTCTGGAGTGCAGTGGAGTGACCCGTAATGGGCTATGAGACATCAAAGGTTTTGGGATAATTTTGAGCTGCCTGTATATTGAAGCTCAGGGGAGTGTTCCTGTGTTGCTGGAGAATTTGTGTGGTATGTCTTGTTTTGGAACTTGTTGGCCCTTGGGTGGAGCTTGGTTTCGGTGTAGGTATGAAGGCATTTGATGAGCTCCTATTGCTTAATGTTCCCTGAATTCAAGAGTTCTCTAATGTTTTCAGGCTTTGGATTTAATCTTCCTGCTTCTGGTTTTCAGTTTTATTTTTACAGTAGCCTCTAGACTTCTCCATCTATACAGCACCGATGATAAAACATCTAGGTTAAAGATGAAAAGTTTCTCCACATTGAGGGACACTCAGAGAGGTTCACTGAGTTACAAGGAGAAGAGAAGATGGAGGGGGTAGTTAGAGGTAGCTGGAATGAGATGCGATGAGATCAAAAGAGGACAGAGCAAGCTAGCCAGTAGTCACTTCCTTATGTGCACTCTATAGTCTGGACTGCTCAGAGGTATTTACAGAGTTATACGGGGAAGAGGAGAGAGAGGAAGTAGACAGAGGTGACCAGGAGGATAAGAGAGAGGAATGAGTAGGAGAGAGACAAATCCTGCCAGTAACCAGTTCCTTAGGTGTTCTCCACCGTCTGGAACACACAGAGATTCACAGAGTTGGATAGAGAAGAGATGGGGGAGAAAAGAGACAGAGGCCACCTGGTGGAGAAAAAGAGTCCGGAGGAGGAGAGAGTGGTCAAGCCAGTAATCTCGCTCTCAGGTAAACTTGGGTAGTGAAGTTTGGGTTTTTAAATGTACAAAATTGCCAACAAAATCCTAAGAGCAAAGATTAAAAATCTAGAGTAGAGGTTGGATTTTCAAAGATACAATATTAAAGAAAAGCAGAAGGAAAAAGGAAGAAATAAAAAAAAAGAATTATTAAAAAACAAACAAACAAACAAAAAAAAACACACCAACAACCATCCAAAGAGTATATATGGTGTTTGCCTTAAAAAAAAAAAGGAATGATTTTAAAAATATTAAAAATATAATTGGCCCTTCTCTGATGTTATGGGCCGTGTGAGCTCACTTCCAAGGTGGTTCCCTCTGTTTAACTTCTGTTTGCTGGTTTTTTAGGCTCACTAGTTCAGTCGCGCTGTGGGGAGGGGGGATGCTGCAAACAAATGGCACTGTCATGTGCACACAGTATCTCTGCTCCGCTTGACCTGTCCTTTCTCGCGGCTCACAAACCGCTCCGGCTCTAGGATGCTCAGCCGGGAACCTTCTGGGGCCGGCCCTAGGCTGCGTGCACTTCCCCGGTCCGCTCAGGTTCGGCGCTCAGGCAGCCCTCAGAGGCACAAATGCGGCTGGGACTGCGCTTTGTGCCCTTCCCAGGTCCGAGTAGCTCAGGAGTTTGGCGAGCGCGATCGCCGCGGCTTGTTGCCTTTTCCGCCGCTGCCACTCAGCTCTCTGGGTGGACCGCTGGTGCACCCCGTGAGGCAGACTGTGACTGTCCAGCACCCCCAGAAGTCTTAGCAAAGGAGCCTGCTTGCAGTTAGGTACGTAAAGTCTCTCTGGGTCTGCAATTGCCCCTTTCCAGTCCTTACGGCTCGGGCTGCCTGTCCCCAGCGGGGAATGGTCTGCAGCCGGCTTTTTCCGTTCCGTCCTTTGTTCTGTGCTCGGTCCTGACGGGGTCTTATGTTCGAGCTTTTCGCATGGTAGCTATCCCACAGTCTGGTTTGCTAGCCCAAGTTAGATCGTTCTGGTTGCGCTTGGGGCGTTCCTGCCCGATTCTTACAAAGCTCTGCAGCCCGCGCCTCCCGAGCGTCCCTGCCCTGCCCCCACTTCCCAATGGCGGATGCAGGTGTCTGTGCTGCTTTTCCGCTGGGGGAGTTACTGTTGGGCTTGTAATCTGTTGGTTTTAATTATTTATCTATTTTTCCTTCCTGTTATGTTGCCCTCTGTGTTTCCAAGGCTCGCCACAGACTCAGCAGGGAGAGTGTTTCCTGGTGTTTGGAAACCTCTCTTCTTAAAATTCCCTTCCAGGGACGGAGCTCCCTCCCCACCTCCTTTGTCTCCTTTTTCGTCTTTTATATTTTTTCCTACTTGTTTTTGAAGACAATGGTCTGCTTTTCTGGTTGCCTGATGTCCTCTGCCAGCCTACAGAAGTTGTTTTGTGGAGTTTGCTCGGGGTTGAAATGTTCTTTTGAGGAATTTGTGAGGGAGAGAGTGATCTTCCCGTCCTATTCCTCCGCCATCTTTCCCTCCCCCCCTCGGAGCAAGTGTCTTTTAATTTACTGGCTGCAGTCACTGTCCGCAGTGATTTTGGAGCCCAGAAAGATGGAATCTGTCACTGTTTCCATATTTTCCCCCATCTATTTGCCATGAAGTAATGGGGCCAGATGCCATGATCTTTGCTTGTTGAATGTTGAGTTTTAAGCCAGCTTTTTCACTTTCCTATTTCACCCTAATCAAAAGGCTTTTTAATTCCTCTTCACTTTCTGCCATTAGAGTGGTATTATCTGTATATTTGAGGTTGTTGATATTTCTCGTGACAATCTTGATTATAGCTTGTGAATTATCTAGCACAGTATTTCTCATGTTGTACACTGCATATAAGTTAAATAAGCAGGATGACAATACACAGCCTTGATGTACTTTTTTTCCCAATTTGGAACCAGTCCATTGTTCCATGTCTGGTTCTGTTACTTCTTGTCCTGCATAGAGTTTCTTTCAGATAGTTTGGTACTCCCATCTCTTGAAGAATTTTCCACTGTTTGTTGTAATTCACACAAAGGTTTTAGCTTACTCAATGAAGCAGAAGTAGATGTTTTTCTGGACTTCCCTGACTTTTTCTGTGATTCAGCAGATGTTGGAAATTTGATCTCTTGTTCCTCTGCCTTCAAGGTTCCTCTTCCTTGAAGCCTAGCTTGAAGGATTTAGAGCATTACCTTGGTAGCATGTGAAATTAGTGCAATTGTATGGTACTTTGAAAATTCTTTGTTATTTCTTTTCTTTGGGATTGGAATGAAAACTGACCTTTTCCAGTCCTGTGGCCACTGCTGAGTTTTCCAAATTTGCAGGCATATTGAATCCAGCACTTTATGTTTTTATATATATGTTTATATACATAATATATATGTTTATGTATATTATATGTTTATATATATTATATATGTTTATATATATTATATATACATATAATATAAAGTTTTTTTATTGAATTCCAGTTGATTTACAGTATTGTGTTAGTTTCAGGTATATAGCACAGTGATTTGGTTTTATGTTCATAAATGTGTGTGTGTGTGTATATATATATATATATATATATATATATATATTCATATAAGTCGTGGGCTTCCCAGGTAGTGCTACTGGCAAAGAACCTGCCTGCCAATGCAAGAGACATAAGAGATGCAGATTCCATATCTGGGTCAGGAAGGTCCCTTGGAGGAGGGCATGGCAAGAGTGCACCACTTTAACAGCACCATCTTTTAGGATATTAAATAGCTCAACTGGAATTCCATCATTTGCATTAGCTTTGTTCGTAGTAATGCTCCCTAAGGCCCATTTGACTTCACACTCTAGGATATCTGGTTCTAGATGAGTTACCACACCATGGTGGATATCTGGGTCTTTAAAACCTTTTCTGTACAATTCTTTTGTGTATCCTTGCCACTTCTTAATCTCTTCTTCTTCTGTTAGGTCCTTACTATTTCTGTCCTTTTTTGTGCTCATCTTTGCATGAAATGTTGCTTTGTATCTCCAGTTTTCTTGAAGAGATCTCTAGTCTTTCCCATTCTATTGCTTTCCTCTGTTTCTTTGCACTGTTCACTTAGGAAGTCTTTCTTATCTCTCCTTGCTATTCTCTGGAACTCTCCATTCAGTTGGTTATATCTTTCCCTTTCTCCTTTGTCTTTTGCTTCTCTTCCTTTCTCAGCTATGTATAAGACCTCCTAAGACAACCAATTTGCCTTCTTGCATTTCTTTTTCTTTGTGATGGTTTTGGTCACCATCTCCTGTGTACAATGTTAGAAACCTCCAACATAGTTCTTTAGGCATTCTGTCAACCAGATCTAATCCCTTGATTATATAGTCCTATTTTGTTGCTTTTGAAGCCTGAGCTCTTGGGCAAGTCACTTCCCTTCTCTGGAATATAGTTTTCTAACAGGAAAAATGAAGAAGATTGACTGGGTGATTTATAATGTTCTATTCAGGTTTTACATTTGAATTTTATTGTAAGGGAAAGTTTTTATTTTTCCCAGAATTGTTTTATGTTTCTTATAGTATGGAGAAGGCAATAGAAACCCACTCCAGTACTCTTGCCTGGAAAATCCCATGAATGGAGGAGCCTGGTAGGCTGCAGTCCATGGGGTCGTGAAGAGTTGGGCGCGGCTGAGCGACTTCACTTTCACTTTTCACTTTCATGCATTGGAGAAGGAAATGGCAACCCACTCCAGTGTTCTTGCCTGGAGAATCCCAGGGACGGGGGAGCCTGGTGGGCTGCCGTCTATGGGGTCTCACAGAGTCGGACATGACTGAAACGACTTAGCAGTAGCACCAGCATAGTAAAACTGATTCCCTGAAGCATTCTTAGAATAGCTTAAATAATATCACTTAGTGTATTATTAATGTTTCGCCAGAGTATGGCAATAGCGTTTTTGTTGAGGGCAATTGGTAGACCCAGGAACAGAGACACAGGCGTGTGGTCTCCACAAAAATCACCAACATCGCTCACACTCCAGGGAAACGTTTGTTCTTACATCTTGTTCTTAAAAGATGACTGTTTCAGTGCCAGGACTGTCTCTGGCTATGCCACTGAGAACACTGGAGACAGACCCTGCTTCATAATACAGGGAGGATTTGAGTTGTAAAACTGCTTAAGTGAGAAAAAAAAAAGGCAAAATAATTTAACTTCTCAAAGCCTTCCTCTCAAATAGCATAATTGCAATAATTATTTCATGCGTGTGTGTTTGGTTGCATCCCACTCTAGGCAACCCCATAGACTGTAGCCCACCAGGCTCTTCTGTCCATGGGATTTTCCAAGCAGGAATACTGGAGTGAGTTTCCATTTCCTTTTCCAGGGATCTTCCCTACCCAGAGATCAAACCTGAGTCTCCTACATTGCAAGTGGATTCTTTAGTGTCTGAGCCACCAGGAAAAGCCCCATTCTTTCATGATGAAGTATCAGTTTTTAGTGGTGGAAAGCGTTCATTCTCTGAATTCTCCTTGCATCCTGAGGTATTGTAGAATAGTATGGTCTGCAACATTTGTATATGACAGCTGAGGAGTATTTTTCCAATATGTAGAAATCCATATTTCTTAACTTTATATTCATGTACATCTAGGTATAAAGTACACAAAACATGATATTAATTTTTTACACTGGCAACAAGATAGATAAGGACTTTCTTTTAAAGTTGAAAGTTTAGGTTTTATAAGAATATTTAATGAGAAGTAAATTTATAAAAAAGATGAATCACCATTTCTAAATAATTTAAGATATTGTTGATGGCAGACCTGTGTGAAAAATTCTAAGAAATCTGATGCAGGAAAAAATTGAAAACCAGAATTTTGGTCAAAATCTAGAAGCAGTATCTGTGCCATGTATGACATATTTTTATTCATTCTTTGGAAAGATGACATAAACTCCATTGATAGTGATGACATTCTTTGGAACAATTCAAAAAATATGTATCATTATGGACCTGTCCCCAAATGGGATATCTTGATGAGGTCCATATCAGATTTGCTCAAACACCATGTTCAAACACCATGGGAATTATGTCATCCAAGCAAATAAAATTTAATTTAGACATGTTCCAGGATATATTAGAACAGAGAAGAGATCCTGCTATAAGGAACAGATTCTATCTGTTGGGGAGGAAGAAATTTTCTTCTACCCTTATAAGTTCTTCTGGCTGACCTAATAGTAAAATTGACATGAGACAGATTAATAGGAGAAAATCAAAGTTTAGTAATATCTATACCTGGGAGAGACCCAGACAAACTGAGTAACTCTTCCAAATGGCTAAAACCCTCACCTTAAATGTCATTCTCATCAGAAGATATTGAGAGATTGGAAGAATCAGTTATGGAACATGACCAGGAAGAAAGTGCCGTCCTCCATTGATTGAGTTTCTAGGGATTTGGTCATCATTCTCTTCTGGTAAATGGAAGTAGATAGTGTTACCAATGGACATTTCCCTTACACAGGTAAATGTTTCCTACAAAAGTATAACTCATACTTGGTTTTCAAAAATTTTCCCTTTCTGCTATTGCTTAGAAAATAACCAGATTAGAGAGACATATTTGGGGGGTGCAAATTATTCTCCTTTACATAGCTTTGTTAGAAAATGGTTATTTTGAATTTATGCTATTCAGATATTTGGTATGAAGAGTTGTTTATTATTAATAATGTTAACAAAAGCTTATAAAACATATTTTTGAGGGATTGAAAATATAGAAGTTTTAGAAAAGCATTTAATTGAAAGAAAATGCATGGGAAATGGACTACAACAAAGGTGGTATTCCAATATAACACAAGGAAATTAGAACAAGGAAATTAAAATGTTTACAATTCTATGAAGAAGCTTTGGGTAAAAATAATCCCCAAAATAATTTCTTAAAATGCTACTTTCTGTCCATTATAGAACAAAGAATAATTCCACCTTATGAGAGAATTGAATAAAGCAAAAAATGTAGTGAGTTTTTTTTCTTGCTTCCTATAAAATATACCAATAATATAGAATTTGATGAAACTCTTTCTTCATTGAAATAAAAAAGAAATAGAAATTGGATATAGATGTTGCTTGAAAATCACATTATATGCAATAGTAGTTTATATAATGAAATTAAAATATTTATAAGTTTTCTGTGATCATAACGATTTATCATGTACAACACTGATAAAATATTTAGACATTGTAGGTAAAAAGCATGGTTCATTTGCAAACCTAAGTATGGCTTACATAATACTGTTTCTGCAAAATGAAACTCCAGTTGCCCCTTGAACAACATGGGGGTTAGGGGCGCTGACCCCATACAGTTGAAAATCCACTTCTATTTAGCATTATAAATCCACTTTATGTATAACTTCATAGTCAGCTCTCTGTATCTGTAGTTCTTCATCCATGGATTCAATCAACCACGGATCATGTACTATTGAAAAACTCCTCATATGAGTGGACCTGTGCATTTCAAACCCATGTTTTTCAAGGGCCAACTGTAATAAAAAATGATTAAAGAACCAAAATTGTTCAAGAAGGTTGTCCAACTTAATAATACTGTCAAAAGAACACAAAATTATATGGTAAATATATTATAGCATATTTTTTTTCTGAAAAAAAAAAGACATGGAAAATATTATGAAATAAGCAATTATTATGGATACCCCATTTAGTTTTCATTTTCAAAACTGTCAAAACACCAACAGAACACCTAGATAAGTACAATAATACACCAGCTGTTTTGGATATTTGACTGACTTTCACATAAAAATCATAGCCGTACACATATATTTATTTCAATATTAATTCCTTCTCTTGCTAAAAACCCACCTTCTAACATCTTCAAAGTGAAGCAGGCCTTCATACTTAAAACCTTCGTGACTTTTCCTTCTGCCCCATCTCTTTTGCCACCAGTGTAGGAAAATTCTCTGCTTTTAAGGGTTCATAGGATTAAATTGGATCCATGTGGATAATCTAGGATAATGTCCTTATTTTATGGCCCATGATTTTAATTAAATCAGCAAATTCTTTTGCCCTGAAAAGCAGTGTATGCACAGTTTATAGGGATTAGGGCATGGACATCTTTGGGGAGCCATTCTATCTACCATAAGAGATGACCAGAAATACAGAGCTACAGAAATACTAGACCTTGCAGAGCTGAAGGGCAGAAAGAGTTTGAGGCTTCTTGATACATGTTAGGGAAAGAGTTGCATCAGTGCAAATTCCTTCTAGCAGTGTCTGGGATAACATGTTTCACCACGTGCCTACCAGCATCCACTATCATCAGTTTTTAACCGCTACTCATTTGATGGTGGGGACCCCCTGAGTCTCTGGGGGTAGGGGGAATACTTTTCCATATATTTGGTAGATATTTGCATACACTCATTTGTGAACTGTATGTTTACTTTCTTTGTCCATTTATTAATTGCAGTTTGAGTATTTTTCATGAATCTGTATAAGCTGATTAACATATTCGCCTTTTACACTGTATGGTTTGTGAAAGAAAGTCATAAAGACTTTACAAATATAGAGAAAATCATGCATCCCCCACTTTTATGAAAGATCTACATTAGTACCTGTTTTCAGTAACTGAAAGAAATCCAGAGGATTTTTGTCTTTTGTGGGAAAAAAGGCAAAAACATAATAATGTCCGTGTTTGTTTTGCAGTGAGCTGAGCTCTATAGAGGCCATCTGTACCCCCAAATATCCACTATTGACAAGAGTTTAATGGCTCAGTTCCTTCCCCAGGAACTACACTCAGCATTCAGCCTCCATGGCTTTGAAGCATCTATGTCTGTGAGCATCTGTGTTTTATCTCCATTCATTTTGTGTCTACTTTAGTAAAATGTGGCCTAAAGTAATTACTTCTTTGCTTTACACCTTTCCAGTTCACAGGTTTCTTAGGAACGTTCTCCTTTCAGATAGTGGGAAAAAGCTGTATTCAAAATTGAAAATTTACTTCTTATCACATTCCCTTGGGCTGTTTGGTACATGTATATGCAGTCTTTATACATTTTTTGCACAGTTGATATCACAGTATATATGAAAATTAGCATTCTACAAATAAAATTATAACAATAGTATTTTCCTAGGGAAAACTTTATTTATAATCATACCAGTTGCATAATACTCATCATAGGGATGTGTTATAAATTGAAATATTCACTGCTTGCCGTATATGAGGCAACTTTTTCTAAAGTCTTCCATTTTCTCTTTGGATTTCAACTAAATGTTTTAAATTCATCCATTTTTAAGGTTCCTGTTTTACCACTTTGTAGTTTCTTGCACTTAATTTAAGCATAGAAAGTCCCCCAAATGTAAGATAAATATTCACTACTTTTTCTGAAAATAGGTGATTTTAAAACATTTCATACTTAAATTCTTCTGGAATTTATATTTGCATATATTGTGAGGTGGCGTATTTAATGTATTCCTGTTCTCTCAGCTCCATTTCAATAACTAAAGAATCTCATTACTGTTTGAAAATAACTTTGTTTCCTTTCCTTTGATACTTCTTTTACCATATAGTAAACTGATGTATATTAGAGTGTGTCCTTTGGCTATATACTCCATTTCATAAGACTGCTGATTCTTGCGCCATTTCTAGGTTTAATGATTTTTTTGGCTTCCCTGGTGGCTCAGCTGCTAAAGAACTTGCCTGCCAATGCAGAAGATGGAAAAGACATGGGTTTGATTGATCCCTGGGTCAGGAAGATCCCCTGGAAAAGGAAATGGCAACCCACTCCAGTATTCTTACGTGGAGAATCTCATGGACAGAGGAGCCTGGTGGGTTACAGTTCACGGGGTTGCAAAGAGTTGGACACGATTAAGCATGCACATGCGTGCATTCATACAAGCACACACACAATGATTTTTATAATATGCTTAATATCTACAAATAAATGAAATTATAAGAAATATTGGGGCTTCCCTGGAAGCTCAGACTGTAGAGAATCTGCCTGCAATGATGGAGACCCTGGATCGGGTCAATGCAGGATTGACCCCGGGTTCAATCCCCATCGAGAAGATCCCATGAAGAAGGGAATGGCAACCCACTCCAGTATTCTTGCCTGGAGAATTCCATGGACAGATCATGGAGTCGCAAAGTCAGACATGACTGAGCGACTAGAACAAACGGATGAACAATAAGAAATATTGGCAATTTCTGTCAAATGATGTCTCCAGTTTATCTTGAGAATTATTTTTAAATTTCTCTGGATTGATTGTGTAGATACTTTTATCAAGTTTATAGCAAATATATAAATCTATTTGGAAAGAGTTGAGTTTTGCTATTTATACTCTTGTCCACTCATGGTATGACTTATATAGATTTTTTAAAAATTTGCTCACTAAAGTTTATATTTTTTTCTTGTAGAAAATAGCATTTAAGGTGGTAGCTAGGGAATTACTCAGTTTCAAGGAGGTACTCAGTTACGCTGAGTCTCTCCGATGTATACAGAGGGGACACATGTTATTAAATTTCAGTTTCTTCCCTATCAATCTGTATTTTATTACAGGGGCTCACAGTCACAAACCTAAATGGGTAGAAGGAAAATTGTTTTCCCTGCCTACAGTTGGAACTGCAAAGTTACGTTATAAAGAGGCATGCATTAAGACGAGAAACTGATCAGAGGCATCATTGTCCATCAATTGTTCACTGAGGTCCCACAGGTCCTTTTGATCTGTGTTTCCTCATTCTCAAATGTAAATGCCCTGGCAAGGTCTCTGGCACAATTTAGGAATTCAGTATATGACTGCCACTTTTTCTTCTCCCTTATTAAACAGGAGAGAGATGTTAGCATAGCACTGTTTCCAGAAGATTCCATTGACAGTGCCTTTGAAAATCAATTAGAAGTAATAGAAATCAGAGACAGAAAAGTATTTAACATTTTAGCAATAATCCAAGGGAAAGCTAAGAATAATGCAGATCAAAGCAATGGCGATAGAAAAGGAGAGAATGGAGTTGAAAACTATTTTGTAGGGAAATCCAACTGATCAGTGTAGCAGAGTGGCTTAGAATATGAAGGTCAGATTCAGGCAGATCTAAGTTCACATCCTAACCATGTCACCTTGACCAAATCACTTAATTTATCCAACCTCCAATTTCTTTATCTGAAAGATTCAAATAGCTTCCCTCATGGCTCAGTTGGTAAAGAATCCACCTGCAATGCAGGAGACCTAGATTTTATCCCTAGGTCAGGAAGATCCCCTGGAGAAGGGCATGGCATGTATTCTTGTACACTCCAGTATTCTTGCCTGGATAACTCCATGGACAGTGCAGCCTGGCATGCTGCAGTCCATGGAGTAGCAAAGAGTTGGACACAACTGAGCAACTAAGCACACAGCACATAAGATAAAAATAAGAGTAGTGCCTTATTATCTTGATTATTGACTAATCATTACTGATCTATAATTGAATCGATAATTATCATGACTGAATTATATCATGGAGATAAGGAGATGGACATCGATTTGGCTTAAGACTTGAAGACTGAAATTCAGAGGTGAGCAAGAAATCAATTAAGGATGACTCAGATATCTTAGTTGCATGACTAGCTACAGGGTACAGCCATTTCTGGATATTAGGGAAACAGGAAAAATCAGTGACTGTGAAGAGGAACACATATCAATAGTATAGACATTTCCACCTGGATATCTCACAAGTCCATAGCAACAGAGACACTGAAAGGGATAAACAGCCCTCCTGATAGGTACCAGGGCTACAGAAGTATGCAATATATGCTAGGGAAAGCATATACTGCAATATTTCAACATTTTCTTTTAAACCAGTGATCCTTTCTAATACACAGTTTTCTATTGCATCCCAGTTACTGCCTCTGTATGTTTCATCTTACACTCTGCTTTCTTATGGTCATTTATTTTCTATTTATCTGCATCACCAAAAAATTGGAAGGATGGCTGGTTAGGAAGGTGGGGGAGGTGGAGTGGGTGAAGTTCCTGTACTTTGCAATGTGCTTGGATTTGAATGTGATGGAGGAATTTTTAAAAATATTTATCTGCATGAAGAACTTCAACCAATAAGTGTGATAGTTTATGGTTAATGTGAAAATTTACATGAAATATGCTGAGGTAACTTAAATACCATAAGGCACATGAGTTCACATACAAAGTGGAAGTATTATTACAAACAAGATCAGCAAGATCCTTTCTATCTTAAAGGGAATAAGTGGGTATCACTTCTTATTATAAATATATTGCATGGGTTTTATGGTCACAACATATGTTGAGGTTAAAGGTTTCACTTGTGGAAGTTATTATTTTTCTGTTTATAAATAACCTTGCAGTAAAAACAAAAGAAGCTTATTCTCGAATTAGACCTTTGCTTCAAACCTCGTTAATCTCCAATAGAATGCTTTTTTCTCTGTGTTTTCCCATCACTAGATGATAAATCTTCTGTGCTCCCCTTCTCCTTCCCTCACTTAGCTTGCCAGAGAAGGGCAGGCCACAGAGGGCTTTGGATTCTCCAAGTAGTTATATCAAGATCATTTCATCTCTAGGTTTCTCATCATATTTCACTGTGGCTCATATATATATATTTTTTTTTAGTCAAGGCAGAATCAAAGTGTTTTTTAAAGATTAATACCTTCTATTTCCTACTAGAAAGTTTTAAGATATTAATTTATAGGCCTTTCTTCTTATATTCCCCCCTCTCACTAACCTCAATTCAAACAGATAATAGACTCTGTGTTTCATGTTTTTTAGAAAATAGATGTGCCTCTGCTGAGAGGTGGTATAGCTTGTCGGGCTCCCTGCTTGAAGAAATGAATAGCAAATGTGCAAAAGAAGCCCATCACGCATGGTCTTCCCCACGACTAACAAGAGTGATTCCCTGCAGGAAATGGAGGAAGGAGAAGAGCCAACGGGTCAGTTAAGGCAGATCTGTGCTGTCGACTCTTATTGTACCTCAGGAATGTAGCAGGACCTCAGAGCAAATGGTCACCTGGTACAGAAAACTGGATCCGGGGCCTGAGGTTCCAAAGACATGGCAGCAATACAACAGAGATCCCTTACTCACCAGGAACTTCCATAGCCTTGAACAAAGGCCTATTAGCACTAACCACGTTGGAGCAGAGGTCAGAGCCTCTTCGTCATTTTTCTCATTCCCATCAAAGTCTCTGAGAGTCTGGTGCCAACACAGAGTTGAAGATGGGGCATCCAAAAATGCTAGTGATAGGATCTCCCACCAAATTAGTGGGATGAGTGCCCAGGATCTAAAGACAGTTGATCAAAAAGGAAAAAGACTTGTTTCTGTCAAGTTGGCAAACTGAGATTCATACCCACACATGAATTTCAGATAGTCTGTGTGCTGAAAATAGTACCTACGTTCTTCAAAATAAAATCTTATTTAATTCCTGAGTGAACCTTTGCCAACTGTACATGCTACCAACCTGTGGCCCTGACATTCTGACACTGTCACTTCCCAAATCTGGACCATTTCAGAGACCCAAGATCAGAAGTGAGGGCCACAGCAAAATCCAAGGTTTCAAGCAAAGGACACATAGTTTGAAAATAGGAAGATCACTCAGAGAGAGAAACTCAGCCAGAGATTCAGTAATTGGCACCTGCTTCTGCTTAAATTTTGCTGATAGCAGGAGACCTCATGAAGTTTCCCAGCAACTGCAGGGTGAGAGGGAGTATCTGTGTGGAAAGGAATGTGGGGAGACTCACACACACACGGTTTTCATCGCTCTCTGTGGAAAGCTGAGGTTCCCACAGTCTGGCAAGTTCCCATGATTCTAAGACAGAGAACATGGTCAGTTGAGGGCAAGAGCTGACATGCCCACCAGGTAGGCTCTGAACTGACTGATGGAGCATGCAACCAGAGAGGGTGCCACAAGTGTATGATGAGGACCAGGGCTTCATAGACACTGCCCCTTTGACAATCCTCCATGTAAGGATCTGGAGCAAAGATGAAAGCTGTTCCAGAAAACCAATCTACGTAGAAGCCACATTGTTTACAGAAATGACCAACATATGGTTTAAGAATACTCACTGGAGGGACTGAGGCTGAGGCTCCATTACTTTGGCCACCTGATGTGAAGAACTGACTCGTTGGAAAAGACCCTGATGCTGGGAAAGATTGAAGGCAGGAGGAGAAGGGGACAACAGAGGGAGAGATGGTAGGATGACATCACTGACTCAATGGACATGAGTTTGAGCAAACTCTGGGAGTGGTGATGGACAGGGAAGCCTGGTGTGCTGCAGTCCATAGAGTTGCAAAGAGTTGGATATGACTGAGCAACTCAACAACAAAAATATTTCAAGAATATGTCCTCTGTCCAGCTACCACTAGAAGACCATATAGCCAACTCTAGACATCAGCTGCCCCAGAATCCAGTCGAAGGTGGGATGCTGATATTAGCAATAGGCAGAAGACCAAATGCATTTAGAACAGCTTCCCTCCCCAACACACAGATTTTAAAATGGAACCCTGCTATACATACATTTTCAACAACTGTTTTTCCAACCATGTACTATGAACACATGTCAATTGACATATAGACACTTCTACTGAATGATTTTTGAGAGCTCCATAAGATTCTGTTGACTAGAAGTACCATTTTTTAACCAATCCCCCTTTGGGAAAAATGTTTTTTTGCTTCATTATGTGTTTTTTATCTTAACAATTGTACCCTATTATAAAGAGCACTGTACATACTCTTGAGAATAAATATTTGGAAGCAAAATCTTGGGGTCACATAGTGTGGGCGATTGCAAGATACACTGCTAAAATTGCTTTGTGACTCATAGCCCTGTCAGAAGTTAGAGTCAACTTCCTGGAATATTCACCATCACTAGACATACCAGGTGTGTATGGCTGTGAACACAATCTGTTCGGTTTAATTGCTCAGTCATGTCTAACTCTTTGTGACCCCATGGACTGCAGCACACCAGACTTCCCTGTCCTTCACCAACTCCTGAAACTTGCTCAGACTCATCCATTGAGTCGGTGATGCCACCCAACCATCTCATTGTATTTCATCCCCTTCTCGTCCTGCCTTCAATCTTTCCCAGCATCAGGGTCTTTTCCAATGAGTCAGTTCTCTGCATCAGGTGGCCAAAGTATTGGAGATTCAGCTTCAGGATCAGTCCTTCCAATGAATATTCAGGACTGATTTCCTTTAGCATTGACTGATTTGATCTCCTTGCAGTCCAAGAGACTCTCAAGAATCTTCTCCATCACCACAGTTCAAAAGCATCAATTCTTTGGCGCTCAGCTTTGTTAATAGTCCAATTCTCACATCCATGCATGACTACCGGAAAAACCATAGCTTTGACTAGATGGACCTTTGTCAGCAAAGTAATGTCTATGCTTTTCAATATGCTGTCTAGGTTTGTCAAAGCTTTTCTTCCAAGGAGCAAGCATCTTTTAAAACAATACATTACCACAAACATAATGCCTTAACACACACATTGACCGTCTCATGGCTTCTGTTTGTCAGGCATCTTAATATAGTTCAGCTATGTTCTCTGCTTCAGAGTCTCAGCAGCTATAATCAAGGTGTCAACTGGGCTGTGTTCTTACCTGAAGAAGAATCCACTTGTAGACTTCTCAGATTCATTGTCAGTAGGATTCATTTCCCCATGGCTCAAAGGCTGAGAACTACCTGTTCTCTTCAACTAGAAGCCTCCCTCAGCTACTAGAGCCCTCTCATCAGTTCCTGGCCATGTGCCCCTCTGCAGAAGCAGTTCATAGCATGACATCTTACTTTATCAAGGACAATGACTTAGGATAGAGCCAGCAAACAAGAGAGTCTTACATACAGTATATAATTGCGGGGGTAACAGCCCATCATCGTTACCATATTCTATTGGTTAAAAACAAGTCAGATGTTCCATGAGAAGCTCTACTGGGAGGTTTTCTAAAATGGCATGGACACAGAAGGTAGGAGTCACAGATGTCACCTTAAAGTCTGTTCACCACCCTAGATCCTATCATTTGTTTTCCTTTTTACAAATTCAACACATGGATCATTGCTTTAATTTGCACTCATTTTGCCTTGATCAGTAAAATGTTTAATGGAAAAAAATGGTCAGTGTTAAATGCTGCTCCCTCACACATACACACACACACACACACACACACACACACACACAAACTCAAAAAGTAAGTAACATAAGAAGCTCACAGCTCTAGCACACATTAACCATGAATTTCCTAGAGCACTTTTTCCACTGAATTTAAGATGACCATGCACCAAAATAATATCTAGAAAGGTAGTATTTCATGATGTTGATGTGAATGTTCTCTGGAGCTAAAATGCCTGAGTTTGAATACTTGCCTCATTGTTTACAAGCTATGACACTTTCAGCACTGATTTGGTCTCAGTCTGTGTTTCAATTTGTAAGATTATGTTTATGTTAGTCAATGCTTAGACTTACTGGGCACTTTCTATGTTCTTCACTCTTAAGCACTTTAACATATGCTAACCCATTTAATTCTCACAGTAAGCTCACGAAATAGATATTGTGAAGGGTATCATCCCTGGGTATGGGGAGGATTAGAGTTAACTTAAGTAAAGGCCATAGAACAGCCCCTGGCACGGAGAAAGCACTCAATAAATGTTAGTGATCATTATGATAATAAATGTAGGGCTGTGCTCATGTCCAGTGCTCTGGGTGACACAGAGTATAATACAATGTTTAACCCCCAAGAAGATTATCGAGGGAAAAAGACATTTACTGAAAAAGAGCAGAATCAAGATCACAGATATTTCCTTAGGCAGCATATGATTAAGTGGCATGTATTATGGCTAGGTCCAGAGAATCTAAACTTCTTCTAGAAGAGAGGGGTCACAATCTCTGTTTCAAAGAAAGGGCAGGGGATGTGAATCAAGAGAAAAGTGGAAATGGGAAGCTACCAAAGAATGGAATAGTTGGCACAAAGGCTGAGAAAAAGGAATGGCCAAGGCTGGTCTCTGCCAAGGAATGAAACATTAGAACTCTGGTAGAAGAACCAGGCTTCCAGGAAGTGAACAAGGCAAAGCTGGACAGGGAAGCCGACACAATCACATAGGTGGCCTTGATGTACTGCATGAATCTGTGAATATCCATCCCTCTAGACAGTGTTATTATTGATTCAGTCAACAAAATGATGATTTGTCATAATGAAGAATCTGTATTTCAGTGAGAACAAATTCAATGCTAAACTTCCACCTGAGGAAGGAAACAATGGAATGCCCTCAAGCCTTCACTGACTCATTGCCACTAAGCCATCCCGCCAGACTTGACTCATACAAAATGCCTCCCCACACCTTTATAAATTCCTGGAATGTCTACTATCATTTGTCATATGGAGACACAGTACCTCTAATTGTTAGGCAACTACCAAGTGTACAAATTGCGGCTATTCGAGGAGAAAACACGGTCCCTGGTTGGGCAGGGACCATGATTTACACTAGGAAAAGACAGTCCTGTTTATTGAGCATCTAGTGCACTCCTGGCATTATACTAAATGCTCTCCCATGTGTGCATTTAATCCTAATTGGCACCATGGGCCTGATCAACCCCTTTGGCTCTTCTGCTGATTCAAACTGTTGGTGCTGAAGAAACACATGTCTTCTCATTTTGTTGATCTGTCTACACTTATGGGCACACAAATCTAACCATACAACTCGCAGCTCTTGTCCCACACCAACACAGAGGACAGTACCAGACTCATTAAACCCCCAGGATCTGAAATGAGATGTGTGTTGGACATAAAGGTGAAAGATGCCAAGCTGCCATCCAGGTGGAAAGCCTTGCCCTTGTGGGTGTTTACATACATGGACAATGGCAATAAAATACTATACCCAGGGAACATTTCCTATAGCTACAAACACCTGCAGGTACATCTATTACTTCATTTAACCCTCACAACAACTGTGTGAGGTAAATACTGTTACCAACTTCATTTTATATATGAAAGAACTGCTCCTCTCTCAAGCTAACACATTTCACTTGTACTCAATCTTTCCCCTTGTGAGTTTTGACATGTTACCAACTTCTCTTTGCACCTCCATCCTAGCACTTTGGGTGCTGAAAGTCAAATTATAGAAATAAGTCTTCTGCTGTATTAATATTTTTATGTTTAATAAACACTAATCCTCTGCTTAATCCAGGTTGTTCAAATAACATGTATAGTAACTAGCTTCAAAACATTAGGAATATCATCTAATTTTGCATCCCAGCCTATAAATCTAAAAATATTCATATGATTCTGTGTCCTACCTACAGGGACATTACTTGTTAATCTAAGTTCAGATGGTGACTGGAACAGTGTTTCAAGAAGTATAAAGTTTTTGACAGGCATAAAGATTAACCTGCTCAAAGACTCACCAACGAGAAAAACTTCTTTCTCCCGGGTGCATTTAATTTGTTTTCCTTTAGATCTATATGGGTTTCCCTGATAGCCCAGTTGGTAGAGAATCCACCTGCAATTCAGGAGACCCTGGTTTGATTCCTGGGTTGGGAAGATCTGCTGGAGAAGGGAAAGTTTACCCTCTCCAATATTCTTGGGCTTTCCTTGTGGCTCAGCTAGTAAAGAATCTTCCCGCAATGCAGAAGACCTGGGTTTGATCCCTGGGTTGGAAAGATCCCCTGAAGAAGGGAACAGCTACAAACTCCAGTATTCTGGTCTGGAGAATTCCTTGGACTGTATAGTCCATGGGGTTGCAAAGAGTTGGATATGACTGTGTGACTTTCACCTTCAGATCTATGTTGACCTCAGGGAAATAATGCTACCTATTTTGATCTTTATACTTCCACTCTGTCAGAGGACAGTTTCTCTACTCTCCTTTATCTGGCTCTGTCTGCTTCTTTGCTCCTTGATAATTAGACCTACTGAAGAGATAGCGTTCGGTGCCCTTTGGTTCCATTACAATGGGCAGCCATGGAAAACGGAAAGGCCAGGGGAGCATGGCAGTGGGACAAACACAGATGAATGTGTGGGCTGCCACACACCAGGGCTCAGAAACCTGGTGGGTAAGGGATGGGCTTGAAGATGAAGTCTTCCAAGACAGACTCTCCTGCTACTCGGTGTCCTTGAAGATTCAGAGCAGCAGCCATGCAAAAGCCAGAGCGGGCTCAACAGGGTAAAACATTCAAGAATCTCAAGTTTAGCAAGAAGGGGCATTCATTCCCAAGGTGGATGTACACTTGGGCTGCTGTCACTTTAGAAAGTAGTTGTTAATGGAAGACAACTTGACTTCCCTTTCTAAATTCACAAGCTATAATTAGGTATATGTGGACAAAGTACTTGCAAAGAATGTTAAAAAGTAATGATTCACCATGTTTCTTCATCAAGAAATAGTCCTTTGTATTTTGATGAATCCTCTGTATTAAAGCAACAAGCTGTCAGGATGCCAACTACCTTTCTTTGTGGCTTATCAATATGTTATGAGAGAGGCACCGCTAAAAATAGCAGTGAAGTCAACAGAAGCTTGGGGATTAGAACTAACTCCAGGCCCTCCATCATTTGTTTTCCTTCCTCGGAGACAGCTCTGCTGAGGCTTAAACATTTCATTCAGAGACTTTTATGATTTGAAAGATTGGAACTCTTTGTACTGCTTCTAAAATAAATTCCAGGTGTTAAGTCGCTTTAAGTAAGTTGAAAAATGTTTAGGATTCCAAGTTCAGTAAGATGCTGCCCATTTTCAAGATACCAAAACTGAAGTTCGGGTTGTTTAAGGAGCCTCCCATATAAGAGTGGGGGAAAGGATAAATTGGTAGAGTGGGACTGACACATACACGCTACTATATGTAAAATAGATAACTAATAAGGACCTACTGCATAGCACAGATAATTCCACTCATTACTCTGTAACTGCCTATATGGGGAAAGATTTTGAAAAAGAATAGATATATGTATATGTGTTAATATAACTGAATTGCCTTGCTGCACACCTGAAACTAACTAAACATTGTATAACTATTTCACTTTGCTGTACACCTGAAATTAATACAACCAAGAGGGTGGGATGATTTGGGAGAATGGCATTCTAACATGTATACTATCATGTAAGAATAGAATCGCCAGTCTATGTCTGATGCAGGATACAGCATGCTTGGGGCTAGTGCATGGGGATGACCCACAGAGATGTTATGGGGAGGGAGGTGGGAGGGGGGTGCATGTTTGGGAACGCATGCAAGAATTAAAGATTTTAAAATTAAAAAAAAAATAAAAAAGAAAGAAGCTTCTCCTAATGAGAAGCTTCTCATCCTAATACAGCTATGATGAACGTCAGGAGTCTCATTGAAACCTTTTTCCAAATTCCAAAGCACATGTCCCTTTCACCAAAGAACTCTGTAGAAAAATAAGACTTTGTTTTTAAGGTACAAAAAAAAAAAAAAAAAAAAAACCAGAAAGATATAATAAAAACGTATCTACTCTCCATGGGCATAAGCTCTGAGAAAGGACCACAAGCAATGTCTACTATTATTTTGCACTTCAAATAAAATGCAGACATATTTTCCTCTAATCTATGTCCAAAGAGACAGAGCCTGAGCCCAAGCTTTCTTTGCTCCTTTCTGCTTTATGACCCCATGAGTTTATCACCTAATACTTTGCAAACTAAAAGTCCACAGTGGTTTCTGATATCTCCATTTGTGCCTGAAAGTGGGACAGAAAGTATGAGCATAAAATCGCTTGCCTGTTACATGCAGTTAATATTAATGTTGTATAATGAAGTAGGATATGTTGATCCTATTTTGATTGAGGAGCTTTAAGGAGTGAAATATGATGTGCTCAAGCAGCATTGGTGAAACTATTTTTCTCCTAAATGTCACATAGTTAAGAGCCCATTGAGACACACTCATTTATAGAAACCTTCTTCTCCCATGCCTTAAATCCAAGTTAAAGATGAATGGCATAATGGTTTAATGAACCAACAATCCTCTCAAGTTATAGCTCACAAGGAGTAAGAGAGACACGAATATTTCCATAACTATCTGCTTCTTCAATAACACCATTTCTGTAGTATGTCCCCTAGTCACTCTCTTTCACATGAAGCCAGTAAAACTCATGAATACTTTCACAGGCCACAGGAGGTGAGGCTCAGTGATTGCTTGAGGACTAAATATATCATTTATACAAGATGAAACAGCAAATACAAGGCTCTACTATGCTAAAATAGTGGCAAATCTTGCACCTTTTTTATGCTCCATAATATGTGTGTTTGGAGAGAATCTAAAGCATGTGATACAAATACCATGTAAGGACTTTGAGGGAATGAGGTGACTTGAGCTAATGTACGTGAGGCTGCCTGCCCCCCGCCATTCCTGTACCTGCTGGACTGGCCATGGAACTCAGAAATTAGGGCAACCTTCCTCAGCACTGGAAGAAAAGTCACCACTTACCTGCCATGAACTGAGCAATTCTCACCAAGTGAAAGTCAGAGAGGATCACTTTCAAAGTGAGACTGACAGAATTCATTCTCACTGAGATTCTCAGTGAGATTCAGTCTCACTGAATCACAGAACACAGAACTACAAACCCTACAGGAAAGCAAACAGGTGCTCCACTGAGATCTCAGGCATGGCTGGGAGTGCTTGGGAAGACAAGTAAGGAGGGCCCTACAAACAAGCTTTGAAGAAATTCACTTTTAAGAGAATTATGAAAAGAATGCTGCATAAAATGAGATTGTCCTAGCTCTGAAGAAGGGGAATAGGAGCATGCTCATAAAAAAAATATTTACTCCAGGAAATGAGATGACACTGTAGTCACCATCTAACATCTTTCATCAAAAGCAAACAAACCCTACAGAAAAATAAAATTCCAGCACGTGGTCTTAAACAATACTAGCACTAATAAAGAATTACTGCAGAAACGGAATCCCTGAAGCTTCTCAACTGGTATTCCCATAGAAGACACCAGAACAATTATAACAAAAGTAATATGCAAAAATATCCATGAAGACAGCCTTCTTGAATGAAGTAAGACTTCAGCTTTAAAAACTGAAAGGGCAAATTAGAGAATATAGATGAACACCTACACATGCCGTGATTAAATTTCTGAAATTTAAACATAATTCATCTTTCAATCATCTAGTCAGAAAAATAAAAACAAATCAAAACAGATTCCTTACAAAAGAGAAACAAATGTTGGTTCCAGGCTCATTAGACCTTGATAATGTATGCATTTATACACATGCATATATATTAAACCATATTTCCCCATAACAACAAAAATATATTAAACATATATTCTTAAAATCCTCAATAAAATACTAGTGACATGAATACATCAAATACTATAGGTATAAAGTTATTCAGTAATTTCAGGAGGCATAGCAACCACCTCGGGAGAAGGCAATGGCACCCCACTCCAGTACTCTTGCCTGGAAAATCCCATGGACAGAGGAGCCTGGTAGGCTGCAGTCCATGGGGTCACACAGAGTCGAACATGACTGAAGCGACTTAGCAGCAGCAGCAGCAACCACTTCAACTCTTAAACCTCTATTACCTTCAGCCTCAGTATACTTATAAGAGAAAACACAGCCCCATCCCACTTTGATCTACTTCCTTAACCAACATTTGTTTGATCCTTCCAGACACAATGCAATTAGTATTCACTTCTCATTGTACAATAAGTACTTGAATTTTCAATTGTATATCCCACTGCCTCTACTGGGCTCTGCTGGTGGCTCAGATGGTAAGAACCTGCCTGCCAATACAGGAGATCTGGGTTCGATCCCTGGATCAGGAAGATTCCCTGGAGACGGAAATGGCAACCCACTCCAGTATTCTTGCCTGGAGAATTCCATGGACAGAGGAACCTGGCAGGCTACAGTCCATGGGGTTGCAAAGAGTCAGAGATGACTGAGTGCTCTCCACTACTGCTTACCATTTTCTCTCTATTAGCTCTTTGCTAACATTTATAAATGCACATTTTTTTTTCATTCTAAAAAATACCACTCACAGACTAGTTAAGAAAAGCTTCTTCCAGCCCAATTTCCTTTTTCCTTAGCCATTTCATTCCTTCACTCCTTCACTTCTAAACTTCTCTAAATTGTGATCTGCATTGGCTACTTCCATCTCCCCATGTTTCCCATCTCACAATTTGAGTTTTTTTTTTTTTAACCAAGATTAGCAGTTTTCTTATTATTAAAAACAGCGAACACTCACAGCCTTGTCTTACTCAATCCCTCAGCCATGGTCTGATTGAATGCAACTGGCTTCTAGAAATACTTTATTCTCCTGTTGTCCACAACACACTCTTTATTTTCTTCCAACATCTCTGGGAATTAACTCTCAAACTTTATTGCCAGATTCACTGCTCTGATCTATTCCTTAAATGCTAAGTCTGTGTGAAATTTCTTACGTAGGTCCCTTTTCTCACTTTACACTGTCCAAGCGTGATCTCACCCATTACCCTGGTTTAAATGATAACATAAATGTTAAGGATTCCTAAACAAATCCAACAACACACATTTATATGCACATCCCACAGGTTTCTCAAATAGTATTAATACTACTTTACACTCACTAGCCCTTTGCATATTATCCTATATGTATAGCTTTCCTCTTCATTTACTACTTTTTCCAAATGTGAATCAATGCACACATTTTATTAAGTATCCAGATATGTTTCCCTTAATATGCAAACACCTTACCATGTCACTAAATAATGCATTACTTTTACAATGGGCATTAGGCATTGCAGGCACACTTTTACAATGCATTACTAAATACATAATGCTGAAGCTCCAATAGTTTGGCCAACTGATATGAAGAGCTGACTCTTTGCAAAGACCCTGATGCTTGGAAAGATTGAGGGCAGAAGGAGAAGGGGGTGACAGAGGATTTTGAGATGGCTGGATGGCATCATCGACTCAATGGACATGAGTCTGAGCAAACTGCAGGAGATAGTGGAGGAGCCTGGTGTACTTCAGTCAATGGAATTGCAAAGAGTCAGACAATTTAACAACTGAACAACAAGGATATGCAACAGAGATAGCATATAATATGTAAAGCCTGAAGTATTTACTTTGTATTCCTTTACATAGAAGTTTGCAGACCCCAGCCCTATGGCTATGAAGACAATCTTTTGTGTCAGCATTGCACCAGTAGAACTTTCTTTGGTGATAGAAATTTCTAGAATCCGTGCTCTCTCATATGATAGACACCAGCCATGTGTGGCTATTGAGTACCTGAAATGTGCTTAATGGGTTTGAGGAACTGAGTTTTTTTCTCTCCTAGTTTTCTTTACTGATAATTTCTAATTTAACTGATTTAAAATGTCAGATACCTACAATTTCAATATAGTTTGTATCCTATATTTAAAAATAAAGAATATTGAGAGCTGAGTCATTTCAATGAGATAAACAACACAGACTCAAATTCTCTTAATATTATTCAGAAACAGATTTTAAAATACACAGTGGAACACTAAGTGGCAAACAAAATTACAATACATCCAAAGGTTAAACTCCTTTGAAAAGCAGCTGCTGTGCAATTCTCAAGAATGAGATTTCCACGTTTCATTAATACATCTAAAATATGTCCACTGCCTACTACAAATCCTGATGATCCTCAGAAAGCTGGTCTGAATCAAGAACTGAGTTTTTGGTATTATTTAATCCACTTAAATTGCAAGATGTGTATTGTGGTTACTATAATGAACAATGTAGTCTTGTGTTTTTATCTAAGTTTTAACACAATATCTTTCAGAACTGTGTTAAATCCAACTAGATGTCTGTACATGTTGTCAAATCAAATTTCATTTTCTCATAGGAATAAAAAAAAATAATGTTTCCTAACATTTTTCCTGGGCTTCCCTGGTGGTTCAGTGTAAAGAATCCACTTGCCAATGCAGGAGACATGGGTTTGATCTCTGGATCAGGAAGATCCCCTGGAGAAGAACCTGTAAACCCACTGCAGTATCCTTGCCTGGGAAACCCCATGGACAGAGGAGCTGACAGGCTACAGTCCATGGAGTTGCAAAGAGTTGGACACAACTGAGCAACTGAAAAATAAGAATAGTCATTTTCATATGGTGATACAAATAGAATATACAGGTAGCAGAGTGGGGTTAGTAAGATACCCTGGAGGAGGGCATGGAAACCACTCCATTATTCTTGCCTGGAGAATCCCAATGGATAGAGGAGCCTGACAGGTTATATAGTCCATGGGATTGCAAAGAGTTGGACACGACTGAATGACTAAACACAGCACACAGCAAAGTGGGGAAGATCTATGTGACTGCTAGAGGCCAGAGTCAACCTCAGAAAATTCTGTGACTTCTTTAAGATATATCATTTTCATGACACTTATGCACTAGGATTAGTTCTTACTTCTAAGCAACTTATTTCTAATACTAATACAATTATTATCCATATTTTCCATATGGGGAACTGTGGCACAAAGATTATGTCCAAGGGCATAGAGACAGTAGATACCACAACCAAGACTTGTACCCAGGCCAATCTGGTGGCAGAGCTCATGCTGTTAAACCACTGGCTCAGCAAGTATGGCTTTTTTCTATCTTATTGCACTAGCTCAGACCACTAATCACTGCATTAGTAAACTGGTAGTGGTTACACTCCTTGTCTTATCCCTGATTTTAAGGGGATAATATTTTAGTATGGTGTCTGATTCATTTTTGTCAATAAATTTTATCAAGTAAAGGAGTTCCCTATTTCTTGTTTGCAAAATTTTATCATGAATTATGTAATTAATGAAATATTAATCAAAAGCTGTTTCTGCATATATGGAAATCAGCACATAGCTTTTTACCTTAAATCTCTCAGTATGATTAATCATTTTTCTAATGTTGAATTAAGTTTGCATTCCTGGAATAAACATAATCATGTTCTATGTATATAAATGTATATAAGTTGTATGTTATCTATATGTCATATATGGTATTTATATGGTGAGAGAGAATATGGAGCTGGTTTGCAATTTTTAAGAGTATTTTAGTAGCAATTTTCAGGACCAAGACTAGCATGCAGTCTTCCTTTCTTCTACTACCTTTATCTGGTTTTTCCATCAGGTACATAAACCTAATTCAATCAGTTAGAGAATACCGTTTTTCATTCTCTTGGCAGTCACTATCTCAGATCTGTCAGTCTTTGGAGGCAACTTACTATGTTCCCTCTGGCTGGTTTTAATTCCATGTCTTTGTTTCAGTATTCCATAGTTTATCTATCAATGTGCTTAGGTGTAAGTTTAATCTTATTTGTTCTTTGTGGGATCAGTTTGAGAGTTTCTTTCATGAACTACGGGAAATACTTAACTCTAAACTTATTGAAAATTTCCTCTCTTCCCATCTTCCTATTGTATCTCTCTAGTATTTCAACTAGATAGTTTAATCCTTCTAAGTCTGTCATGCATTATTCTCAACATAGATTTTATATTTTCCATCTGTTTCTCTGTACTGAATTCTGAGTAATTTCTGATGTATAGTCAAGTTTATGAATTCTCTTCAGCGATGTTTAACATTTTTAAAAACATATACCAAGGTTTTGTAATTTTTAGAAGACCAATTTTACCCTTTTTTTCAAATTTCACTAACAAAATCAGTCAATTGGATAGTTTATTTTTCTTAGCCATATTTTCAATACCCTCTATTTCTCTAAACATGTTAAATATACTCATTGTATATTTTTTTTTTTTTTCTGATAATTCCAGTGTTCACAGTCTTGGTAGCTTGGTTTCATTTTAGGACTTGATTGTTTCTGTTGATACTGAAGAGATATTTGCTTTTTTTTATCTTTTAAAAGTTTTGACTATGAATTTAATATTGGGTATGTAAACAGGCAGAAGAAACAATTATTCAATATTTGGAATCAAGTTGAAGCAATTTCCCTTTTGAAAGGTCAAATGAGATAAAATATATGATTATCTTGATAGATGCTAGAAGATATCTTGTAACATTTGTCATTAATTTCAGATTCTTTCCTTTTTTAAAATTTATTATTATTATTTTTTACTTTACAATATTGTATTGGTTTTACCATATATTCCTAAATGCTGTGTATCTTAAAATATGATATACTGGTGCTATCTGCACTAAAATCTTCGAAATATTGTTCCAAAAGGTTTATTTATTCCACAGATTTTGAGAAATGGGCCTTCCAGGATGGTGAGAAACTAGAAGGAGGTACTTCTTAGGGACTTAGGGGCACAGACTACTTTACTCCCTGGGGAGAATGTGACCTCACTGATACCAAGTTTGGACCAAGATCTAAGAAAGCCTATCACAAACCTCTCCTTAGAAATGCTAAACAAAGAGATGTGTACATTTTCCTTCAGTAGTGAAGTGAGTCCTAAACAGAAAAGAACTGTAAAATAATATTAGGCTTTGCTCTTCTGGGAAATCTGAACCTTTTGCAGACACTGTCATCAGTTAGGTGCTGCTTCTTTGGAGACTGAGGGATGCTGCACTGTTATATGTTATAGGATTTTGTGTCCTTGGCTAAATGAACCTGAAAGTTACAGCAAGCTGTGAGTTGTATATGCTGGTCTTTTCCAATTAATCAACAGAATTTCTGAAAGCATGTAACAGGACATACATGCTAGGGGCTGATGGATTGAGTAAAAAAAGAAAAGTATGACCAAAATGTTTGGAAAATAACATGCATTTAAACACATCCTCTTCTTGGAAAATTACAACACAGTAGATAATTAAAGGCCCCATAAATTCCAACCATAAGGATAACTGCTTGGTTCAGATAAAGGGTTAGCAACCTTTTTTTCTATAAGGGCCAGATGCAAACATTTTAGACTTAGCAGGTCTAATGGTCTCTGTTGCATCTACTCAACCCTGCATTTGAAGTACAAAACAACCACAGAAAATACCTGAACAAATGCCATGGCTCTGTTTCAACAGCAGTTTATAAAGAGAGACAGAGGGCTAGGTATGACCCATGTGCCATAGCTTAGGCAAATGACCATATCCTACACATATCTGATCACAGAAATTTTATTCACTCAAATATCAATCCATAACCTTTGTGTTTTAAAGTAATAGGCAAATTTAAATGGTAAATAAATCCTACTTGAAAGGCAATTAGGGCTTCCCTGGTGGCTCAGGTGTTATTGCGGGAGACCTGGGTTGGGAAGATTCCCTGGAGGAGGGCATGGCAACCCATTCCAGTACTCTTGCCTGGAAAATTCCATTGTCAGAGGAGTCATGCGAGCTACAGTCCATGGAGTTGCAAACAGCTGAACATGACTGAGTGACTAAGTACAAACATTTGAAAGGTAAAGAATTTTTAAAAAATTTTATAAGCATTCTGTAGGATTTATGAAGGATACAGTTATCTAAAATATATTAGGGTAATAGAAGAGTGATAGGATTTTAAAATTTGTGTTGTTTTCAATTTCCTTATATACGGACTTTTAATACTCACTTCTCACTCAACCTGTGTTTAATGATATGTCTGTCTTGTGATTATGTTATAGAAAATCAATTTGAAGTTATCATATCCAGAGTTGGGGCTAAAATATAAGAGAATATTAGAATCACAATTGCAAATTGGAAAAGGTCAGTTTTCATTCCAATCCCAAAGAAAGGCAATGTCAAAGAATGCTCAAACTAGCGCACACTTACACTCATCTCACATGCTAGTAAAGTAATTCTCAAAATTCTCCAAACCAGGCTTCAGCAATACGTGAACAGTGAACTTCCAGATGTTCAAACTGGTTTTAGAAAAGGCAGAGGAACCAGAGATCAAATTGCCAACATCTGCTGGATCATGGAAAAAGCAAGAGTTCCAGAAAAACATCTATTTTTGCTTTATTGACTATGCCAAAGGGTTTGACTGTTTGGATCACAATAAACTGGAAAATTCTGAAAGAGGTGGCAATACCAGACCACCTGACCTGCCTCTTGAGAAACCTATATGCAGGTCAGGAAGCAACAGTTACAACTGGACATGGAACAACAGACTGGTTCCAAATAGGAAAAGGAGTACCTCAAGGCTGTATATTGTCACCTTGCCTATTTAACTTATATGCAGAGTACATCATGAGAAACACTGAGCGGAAGAAGCACAAGCTGGAATCAAGATTGCTGGGAGAAATATCAATAACCTCAGATATGCTGATGACACCACCCTTATGGCAGAAAGTGAAGAGGAACTAAAAAGCCTCTTGATGAAAGTGAAAGAGGAGAGTGAAAAAGTTGGCTTAAAGCTCAACATTCAGAAAACGAAGGTCATGGCATCTGGTCCCATCACTTCATGGGAAATAGAAGGGGAAACAGTGGAAACAGTGTCAGACTTTATTTTTATGGGTTCCAAAATCACTGCAGATGGTGATTGCAGCCATGACATTAAAAGACGCTTACTCCTTGGAAGAAAAGTTATGACCAACCTAGATAGCATATTCAAAAGCAGAGACATTACTTTGCCAACAAAGGTCCATCTAGTCAAGGCTATGGTTTTTCCAGTGGTCATGTATGGATGTGAGAGTTGCACTGTGAAGAAAGCTGAGTGCCAAAGAATTGATGCTTTTGAACTGTGTGGTGTTGGAGAAGACTCGAGAGTCCCTTGGACTGCAAGGAGATCCAACCAGTCCATTCTAAAGGAGATCAGTCCTGGGTGTTCATTGGAAGGACTGATACTGAAGCTGAAACTCCAATACTTTGGCCACCTCATGTGAAGGGCTGACTCATTGGAAAAGACTCTGATGCTGGGAGGGATTGGGGGCAGGAGGAGAAGGGGACGACAGAGGATGAAATGGCTGGGTGGCATCACGGACTCGATGGACATGAGTATGAGTGAACTCTGGGAGTTGGTGATAGATAGGGAGGCCTGGAGTGCTGCAATTCATGGGGTTGCAAAGAGTCGGACACGACTGAGCGACTGAACTGAACTGAAGTTGTATGACTCTTTGTACATGTGCTCATTTGTGTCTGACTCTTTGAGCCCCCTTGGACTATAGCCCGCCAGGCTCCTCTCTTTGTGGGATTCTCCAGGCAAGAATACTGGAGTGGGTTGCCATTTTATTCTCCATTTAAATTATATACATGTTATGATTTTCTTGTCTTAAAAGTCTTAGTGAGGTAATATGTTTCCATGAATGGAAAAGCCAACTCTGTGGTAGACAAGTTTGAGAAATGCTGACTATAGGACCACTAAATTAAGTATGTCATGTCTGCAAACCTTACCTCATAACTGCCCTGCCTTTTGATTATTTTATTTGGAACTTTAGTATTGATATTATTAAGCAACTCAATCAATGGAAGATAAAAGTACTATAAACAAATAGATCTCTTTCTACTTTCTCAGTTTAATAATTTTTCCTCCTTCTGCTTGGTTGATGTGACCCAAATGTATAATTTGTCCTTCATTTCTTAATGTTAACAGTATCTTAAGGCAAGGACTCCTAGAGATTTTAAGGAAAGTAGAATATTTATATGGAAGTGCACAAAGTTCACTTTTAGCTTAATCCCTGTGTGAACCTAACAAAATCACTTTACATCTTTGACCAACAGTTTCCTCATCTGTAAAATAGGATAATTAAACCCTTCTCATGGGGTGATTTATAATGATACCTCATTATATATGTATGTGAATACCTGAGTAGAGCTCCTGATGAAGAGCAAATGCTTGAGAATGGATAGCTGCATTTGAACATGTGAGTGTTTCTTAAATTTTACTTGCCAGGACTCTTTCACAGTCTAAATGTGTTTATAAGGCATGTTTTATGCTTTAGAAGACTCGCTTAAAGGGATCAACACAGGAATCGAAGTCCATTGCATTCCCATTTCAAAATAAGATATTGTGAAGATTCCCCACACGGTTTAGAAAGAATCTTCCCCAGAGAGAAACGTGCTAATAGAGTCCTAAATAGTATAGTGATTGCCAGACAGCATTATTCATCCTCATGATAACTCCAGAGCAAACAGCCTGGGGAAGGCCACAGTCACATTACTAACAGTGGTTCAGACTTGCTTATTTTAAAAGCATTCAGTCAGCCAAAGCTCCCTTTCCACTAACGATTTCCAATCACAAACCTCTCTTGGTTGATCGCAATGGATTTCTCACTACAATGTGCTATCATTACAGGTCGGCCTTCCCCATGGTTTTACTTCAGGTTAGAAATATCTCACCTCTATTTCACTGACCTGCAAAGATCAGAAAATAAAACCTATTTCCAGTCTACACAGAACATGTTACGATTTTTCAGAAGACTATGTGCTATTTATTAAAAAGTGAGTTTGGCCCCAACTCACTTTTTATTATAAATAGCTGTTATCATGCTTGCATGAGTGCATTCAAAGTCTTATTCAAAAAAAATTTTTTTGAAGAGCTAGAACCCCTGAGTTGGTTTCTCACACCATTTTAGGCAATCACCGCCTAGTAAAAGCAAAGCTATTTGAACATCTCCATTATGGAATCTGGTTTGCCGCCTATAGGCCTCTATACATAGCACTTTCAATTAGGACACCTGGCCTATTCTTTAAACGTCGCCACAGGACATAATCTAATTTTAAACTCCAATCTTCGTTAGTGCACTATAGCCTCAACCCTTAATCTCCAGCCTAATTTAATTCTGTTCATCTCCTCTTTGTCTGATTTCTATAAAACTAACTTACAAGGGTCTTCACACTCTTGTACATATCTTGCCTGGATGAATAGCATCGAGGATTCCAGTCAGCAGCTAGAAGGTGGCTGGATTAAGGACTATATTTCCAACAATGCACAGACTTCCAAGCCACTGGCCTTTGGGTCACAATTTCTCTACCTAGACTCACCTTCCTTCCTTCCTTCCTTCCTTCCTTCCTTCCTTCCTTCCTTCCTTCCTTCCTTCCTTCCTTCCTTCCTTCCTTCTTTCCTTTCCTTCCTTCCTTCCACTGGGAAACTTCAGTTTACTGTTCCCCTCAAAGCCATCTACTACAGCAATTGTCTTTGTAGGTTTTCTTTTATGCCTCACTAGGTGAGAAAGCCTTCAAGGGCTGAGACCCATCTTTTTATTCTCTTTGCATATGAGGAATGAGGGGGAGGTACTGTGCTGGTTGCCTTCATCCTCCACTTGGGCGAATGCTACAGAGCACTTCAATGACACTTGAACCACTTGACCTTTACTCTTGGGTTCCAGGCTATCTAAGTATTCTTTATTTAACTGTTCTCTCTCCATTGCCCTTGGTAATTTCACTGATGGATGGGTTTTGAGTTAGATCCAAGTTCAAAGTCCAGGTGTGTCCTTTACTAGCCCTGTCACGATAAAGAACCCACTTCTTAGCTCCTTTTCTTTTCACTGACCATCCACATATGATTCTTTGCACACTTACCTGATACAGCAATTGTAACTTCTTCAAAATCATGGATATATTTAAGACCCCCACATCTAGCTTCATACATGTTACAGGTAGGCAATCAGGAAATACTGAATAGGTGAATCCTCTCAAGATGCCATTCATTCATTCACTCACTTTGTATTCGAGGACATTTTTCTTTTACTTCTGTTATAGCATTTTGAAGTGAGGCAGTCCTGGATTCAGAATCTATTGATAACTTTATCACCTGAAAGCAAAAGTCACTCAGTCATGTCTGGCTCTTTGCAACCCCATGGACTGTAGCTTGCCAGGCTCCTCTGTCCATGTGGATTCTCCAGGCAAAAATACTGGAGTGGGTTGCCATGCCCTCCTCCAGGGGATCTTCCCAACCCAAGGATTGAACCCAGGTCTCTCTCATTGCAGGCAGATTCTTTACCATTTGAGCCACCAAGGAAGCCCACCTTAGTCACCTGTTACTATGCTATTTCATACTGCATTTTTTACATGTCCAACTTTCCACTCAATTATAAACTCTTAAAGGGAGACAGTATATATTGTTCATCTTTAAGTTATTCCTCTGTAAAGGCTATCATGGGGACTAACAAGTCTGACTCCCATAAAAGGGTGCTTAATGAAAAGCAAGTGCAAAAGCAGAGTAACAGGTGCCAAACACTTTATATAAATGAGGTGTTTTCAGATTACTGTGCTGGGTCCTCTCATTAGAACTCTTTCTGTGGCAGCACTTCCATGGGCTATAGCATGATCTTGATAAATGAGAAATATATGACTTTTGAGTTTCCCCTCTTCTGCTTTCTACATGTGTTCTACCTTCAAATCCGTGACAGTTATCAGCCTTGACTTCATTGCTATAAGGTAACAGTTATGTTAGGCAGTGGACTGGCACATGGGGGATTCTCAGTTAATGTTTGTTACCTTTCTTCTCTGTTTTGGTTTAAAGGGTGTAGTAATGTGTCCCATGTGGGTCAGACTGATCACTAATAAGCTTTTAACCAGTTGGAAATGACGTGATTCCATATTATGATCCCTTTTGATTGCAGAAGGGAGAATTTTTTTAAGTGGAAAAAAGTACTGCTATTAAGATGACTTCATTTCCAAATCCATTTTAATCTTAAGTGTCAAATGTCATATTTATTATTCTAAGAGACAAACTTACCATACCCAATTAACATTTTCTTTTAAAATGTTGAGACTGTAATAAAGAATAATGAAATAATACTATCTGTGAAAATATGGATGAACCTAGAAATTATCATCCTAAGTGAAATAAGTCACACAGAGGACAAAATGCCATACAATACCACTTATATATGGAATCTGAAAAATAATGCAAGTGAACTTATATACAAAGCAGCAACAGACACAGAAAACAGACCTGTGGTTTCCAAGGGGGAGGGATGGATCAGGAGTTTGGGAATAGCAGATGCAAACTAATAGAATGGATATACAGCAAGGTCCTACTGCATATCATAGGAACTATATTCAACATTCTGTGATAAACTATAATGGAAAAGAACACTAAAAATGCATACACATGTATAACTGAATCACTTTGCTGTACAGGAGAAATTAACACAACATTGTAAGTTGACTATATTTCAATAAAATTTTAGAAAATATGTTCTAACTGTAGAATTTTAAGCTCTGAATCCCATTCTGAAAACTTGAATAGTAACAGCTTTTGCTAGAATTAAATATATCATTACCCCTTAAATGAAAAACTGTTTTTCACACAAAACAGTGGCAGTGGATGATAAAAGATGATTCTGTTTGACATGAGATTATACTCAAGACCTATGGGTTAGGAAATCTGTAAAGCCTGCCACAGTCATGGAATATTACTATAAATTGCAAGGGATGCAGAACTTCCATGAAAATCAAACACTCCAGGGCCCTATTTAAAAGTTGGAGTGTGCTTATCAGTCTTAAATTCACAGTGAAGAGAACCTGATAGTCTGCGACATTCTAAAATCTACAACAGTCATATGTGTGTCTAGGGGGACAAAATTTATCTTAAAAAAACCCTAAGTTCTCACTAATATTCTTATATATCTTAAGTTCCACCTAAAATGAAATACAGACAGGCTCAAAATTTTCCTGTATAACTTCAGCTTATGTAAAAAATTAGGAAAGTATTATGACTCTCACTGTTGTACAAAAATCAGTATCATTCAAAATTTAACCAAGAATGTTAATTATGTCTCTATATAAATATGTTCGTGGTTTCTTTTTTTCCAGTTTCTAAAGTGATTTTTAACCGTTTCCATACAGAGCAGAAATCTGACTATCCACTAAAGCTGTAAGGAATAATCAAAGGATGTTATATATTATTTACCAGTTCGAAATTCCTACCTGCTACAGCTTTGGGCAAACAATGGGCTATTTGCTTAACATGTCTGAGCAACTGGCATTTCAATCAGATAATTAGAGGGAGCAGGGAAATTGGCACATTTGCAGAAACAATCACACCTATGGGGAGTCAGATGCCTTTTAAACCCTTGCTCTTGTAATTGGCCAAATTGGCCTGGAGTCCAGGGAAGCAGGTATAAAAGCACCAGAAACTCAGGCCACTGCAATGCTTCCTTTACTTACAAGTTTTACCTTCCACTTTGTAGGCACCACAAGTGAGTATCATACTATCAAATAAATGAATTACTGAAAGGGTGTGTGAAATGTATGTATGGATCTTCACCTGCTAAACTCTATTTTAAATGTGCAAGGCAGGTTGATGTTATAAAGGAACCCCATTGAAACCTTCTTTAAGAACAAAATGTCTGTCAATGAAAGAACTACACATTCTCTCACTTCGTGATTCTTAAACTTTCTGGGTCATTGGACCGCTTTGAGACTATATGGAAAGTTATGGAACTTACTGCATGAGAGAAAAATCAAGGCAGATGAGAAACTTTGCATGAAATTTTAAGAACCTCAAAGACCACTCCTCACAGTCTTAGACTTTAGAAATAATTTCTTCTATGATGCATGACTTATTAGGGGTATTAAAACTCAAGGTAGTAAATGTGAAACAAAAGTAACTTCCCAGGATATATACTATCAGGTTGAAAATACTTTGGAGTCTGTGGCTTTGGCTATACCAATTGACTGATTCATTCATATATTCAACAATTCTCATTTCATATGTACCATGTACCAGGGCCTGTTTTTAGGTGCTGGGAAGAAATGAACAAGAAATAGAAACCCAGCTCTCATGAATCGCAGATATGCAGATGACACCACCCTTATGGCAGAAAGTGAAGAGGAACTAAAAAGCCTCTTGATGAAAGTGAAAGAGGGGAGTGAAAAAGTTGGCTTAAAGCTCAACATTCAGAAAACGATGATCATGGCATCCGGTCCCATCACTTCATGGAAAATAGATGGGGAAACAGTGGAAACAGTGTCTGACTTTATTTTGGAGGGCTCCAAAATCACTGCAGATGGTGATTGCAGCCATGAAATTAAAAGACGCTTACTCCTTGGAAGAAAAGTTATGACCAACCTAGATAGCATATTCAAAAGCAGAGACATTACTTTGCCGGTCTGTCTAGTCAAGGCTATGGTTTTTCCAGTGGTCATGCATGGATGTGACAGTTGGACTGTGAAGAAGGCTGAGCGCCAAAGAATTGATGCTTTTGTACTGTGGTGTTGGAGAAGACTCTTGAGAGTCCCTTGGACTGCAAGGAGACCCAACCAGTCCATTCTGAAGATCAGCCCTGGGATTTCTTTGGAAGGAATGATGGTAAAGCTGAAATTCGAGTACTTTAGCCACCTCATGCAAAGAGTTAACTCATTGGAAAAGACTTTGATGCTGGTAGGGATTGGGGGCAGGAGAAGAAGGGGACAACAGAGGATGAGATGGCTGGATGGCATCACTGACTCGATGAACGTGAATCTGAGTGAACTCCAGGAGGTGGTGTTGGACAGGGAGGCCTGGTGTGCTGCGATTTATGGGTTCACAAAGAGTCGGACACGACTGAGCGACTGAACTGAACTGATGTCACCTCACTCAGCCACTTCTGTCTTGAAGTGAAATGTGTTACACTGTGTGGTAATCACACCTGATACAGATAGCACAGTTTTATTCCAAAGTGTGGACCCAGAGGCCTCCCTAACCTTTGAGATACACACTCTGAGAATTCAATGACCCCTGGAAGCCTTCCACATTTCCCCCTCAGGGGCTTCAGGTTCTCATGGTCGCCTCTTACTCTGAGATCCCTTTTTTCACTGGATTGTCCTGTTCGTGGATCATTCCCTTACCCTCTCACCTCTATATTCTGACATAGTGGGCATCAAAATGTTCTTACCCATTTTCTTTGTAGAATAAAAAAAAAAAGTCTAAAAGGCACGCCACAGTACACGAGACATACCGAGTTCCACTGTATCCTTCAGCCATGGAAATCACTTGGGGTTGTATTCTTGAAGCCTGCAAGTAATTATTAAAACTAAACCTGGAAGCATAGAAAACTAACAAGTTTACATTCAGGAAGGTCCATGAATGAGTTATTTTCGATCCATCTTTGTAACCAGGTGAAAACCTCACTTTCCAGCTCAAATTCTATTCAGAGCCAGGATGTGTGGTAGAATTCAGTTTCCTTTATAGCATACTTCTAGAACTGTAGCATGCTTGCCTAGGTGCCAGGTTTATTGGTGACTATACTGGATTGGATAAAGGGACCTATTTTTATTTCAAGTCCAATTAATATAGCTGATTAAAAGGAAGAAAGGAAGGAGAGAGGGAGAGGAAAGGAAAAAGAAAAATCAATATGGCATAACTTCTTCCTTCATGTGAAGCTCTACATTTCATCATCAAGTGTTCATAAATTTTTAAATTTATATTTATCTATTAAATTATTTGGTGGTGTGTGTTGGGGGGGGCGGTTGCTTCCCGATGCAGGTTTGATTCCTGGGTTGGGAAGATCCCCTGGAGAAGGAAATACCACTGCAGTATTCTTGCCTGGAAAATCCCATGGACAGAGGAGCCTGGCGGGCTATAGCTCATGGGATCGCAAAAGAGTCAGACACAACTTTGCAAGTGAGCACACACAGCACATGCATTAAATTATTTATATTCAACATGAGGATTATTCAATCCAGCACTATTGACATTTTACACCAGGAAATTTTTGGTTGTGGGGATGCGGTCCTGTGTGCTGCAAGATGTCCAACAGCCCATGTGATCCCTACCCACTAGAAGCCTGTAGCACCCTGCCCACCAATTATGACACCCACAAATGTCTCCATATATTTCCAATTGTGGGCAGAGGGGATGGGAGCTGCCCCATGTTGACACCACAGGTATTTACTTTCATGAAGAATTCAAAATAGCTTGCAAATACACATACAATATAATACAAATAAAACATAAGCATCATCATCACCAAGGAAACAGATGAATAAAAATCCAAAACCAGTGGAAGAGGAGCTGAGGTATGAAGAGATTAAGGACTAAAAAGACTGATTCTTTTGAACCTTAAGTATTTTTTCTGAGCTTTCTGGTTTCCAAAGGAGCAGGGAGGGCAGCAGATGTTATGCCCAGAGTCCAAGTCCCCAAAACTGAGAGAATAAGATGTCCACAGCAATGCAAAAGCATGAAGGGGTTTTATTTCCAGCTCGAGCTAGGGCTCCTGCCACATCCAACGCAGTGGAGTGGAGCAAGGAGCCCCGAGCCCAGATTTACAGCAGTATTTATAGGTTTTAGAACAGAGAGTTGGCAAGGGCTGATTGGCTGCAGGAGTTTCCTAGTATTTACTAATTGGCTAATCTTTATTGGCTGCAGGGGCTTCCTGGTATTTACTAATTGGCTATTGGCTGCAGGGGGATGTCTTTTACATCCTGATAAACTCAAACCAGGTTACGGGGAGCATGCTGACCAGACAAGTCCTGGAATCTGTGGGGATGACCTCACTGGGCAATGACAGCCCTTCCCGTGAGTCCTACCTCAGTCCCTGAAGCCTATCATGGCATTTGTTAGGTCCCAACACAGAGAGTTAGAAAGAGACAGACCAGCCTACTGCACATGAATAAACTGAACCCTTCCAAACCTGTCTGCTCATAAACATACCACGCATATAAACACACACCTGCTACTTCGCAGTAATAACTATCATCTATGTCTACCCAAATACTCAAAACTGTAAAACTTAACGATTATCCTGTAAGGTTCTCCTTTCTCTTACCTAAGAACTCCACCTACCCACCCCACACTGAACGTGTTATTAGCAAATGTTGTCAATTATAAAAAGAATATATATATATATATATATATATATATACATATATATATATGAAATCCATCTTTGGATCTGTCTCCTTTGTCATCTCCCTTGGACCAAGATTTCATCATTTCCTGCCTGGTCTATAACAAGAGCCTTCTAATTTGTCTCTTCATTTCCATTTTGTACCTCTTCAATCACTTCTCAGAGGAATCTTCTTGAATGTAAACCAAATCATATGACTTTCCTGCTGAAACAGCCCAGGAGCCTGGCAGTGCACTGAGAATGAATCAAAACTCCAACATCCAGCTCCTACCCATTTTTCCAAAATTTTCTAACCATCTCCCCCATTGCCACCAACCAACCACACTCCATTTCTTTCAGTTCCCACCACACAGACTCTTCCCCAGCATCACGTACTACAATTATTATTTCCAACTTATTAATAAGGGCAACGTTTTGTGATTTCTCAGCTACATAGTACACATACACCAAAGCATTAAAATGACTTGTTACAGGGATTTAACACTAGGGAAATGCGGGAGTAGACTAAGCTCTTCCTGACTGATTTAGGAACGTGATATTTACCAGGAAGGCAGGAAGAGAAGCGAAGAAGCAAGAAAAAGACAAAACCTACAAACGGAAGCAGCAGCCCATAAGTCTGAGCAGGAACCCACAAAGGCAGACGGTGTGGTTGGAGTTCCCCTTACCTCCAAGCTTCATACAGTGAGTGTTTGGAAGGAAAGGGTGCTCTTTGTGAAGATCTACTCTCACCCCAGGAGTGAGCAGTGAAAGGAGCAGGATCCAGGGGAAGCTGGGGCAACCTCAGGCCCCAACTCTCCCCTTGCCCTGAATTCTCAAGGTAACTAGCAGATGGATGAGCGAAAAGGCCTGTGAACTACAAGAGCATGTGCCTCCACTTCTCGCAGGTGAAAACACCTCCCTTGCTGCTGTTGGTCTTCCAGCCACCAAAACTCCTATTCTAACTGAGCAAAAATGTCCAGGGAAGGAAATTCTGTGACAAAGGAGTGTGGCCTAGCCAGGATGCCATATTACAGAGCCTCCACATCCTGGTAGCAAATAGAAATGCTTTTATTGATTTTTTAAAAAAAATTTTTAAATTTATTCATTTTAATTGGAGGCTAGTTACTTTACAATATTGCATTGGCTTTGCCATACATCAACATGAATCCACCACAGGTGCACATGCGTTCCCCATCCTGAATCCCCTCCCACCTCCCTCCCCATACCATCCCTCTGGGTCATCCCAGTGCACCAGCCCCGAGCATCCTGTATCAGGCATTGAACCTGGACTGGCAATTCATTTCATATATGATATTATACATGTTTCAATGCCATTCTCCCAAATCATCTCACCCTAGCCCTCTCCCACAGAGTCCAAAAGACTATTCTATACATCTGTGTCTCTTTTGCTGTCTCGCATACAGGGTTATTGTTACCATCTTTCTAAATTCCATATATATGCATTTGTATACTATATTGTTGTTTTTCTTTCTGGCTTATTTCACTCTGTATAATCGGCTCCAGTTTCATCCACCTCATTAGAACTGATTCCAAGGTATTCTTTTTAATGGCTGAGCAATACTCCATTGTGTATATGTACCACAGCTTTCTTATCCATTCATCTGCTCATGGACATCTAGGTTGCTTCCATGTCCTGGCTATTATAAACAGTGCTGCAATGAACATTGGGGTACACGTATCTCTTTCAGTTCTGGTTTCCTCAGTGTGTTTGCCCAGAAGTGAGATTGCTGGGTCATATGGCAGTTCTATTTCCAGTTTTTCTGGAATCTCCACACTGTTCTCCATAGTGGCTGTACTAGTTTGCATTCCCACCAACAGTGTAAGAGGGTTCCCTTTTCTTCACACCCTCTCCAGCATTTATTGTTTGTAGACTTTTGGATAACAGCCATTCTGACTGGCGTGAAATGGTACCTCATTGTGACTTTTATTTGCATTTCTCTGATGATGAGTGATATTGAGCATCTTCTCATGTGTTTTTTAGCCACCTGTATGTCTTCTTTGGAGAAATGTCTATTTAGATCTTTGGCCCATTTTTTGACTGGGTTGTTTATTTTTCTGGAATTGAACTTCAGGAGTTGCTTGTATATTTTTGAGATTAATTCTTGGTCAGTTACTTCATTTGTTATAATTTTCTCCCATTCTGAAGGCTGTCTTTTCACCTTGCTTATAGTTTTTTTTGTTGTGCAGAAGCTTTAGTTTTAATTAAGTCCCATTTGTTTATTTTTGCTTTTATTTACAATATTCTGGGAGGTGGGTCATAGAGGATCCTGCTGTGATTTATGTTGGAGAGCATTTTGCCTATGTTCTCCTCAAGGAGTTTTATAGTTTCTGGTCTTACATTTAGGTCTTTAATCTATTTTGAGTTTATTTTTGTGTATGGTGTTAGAAAGTGTTCTAGTTTCATTCTTTTACAAGTGGTTGACCAATTTTCCCGGAACCACTTGTTAAAGAGATTGTCTTTTCTCCATTTTATATTCTTGCCTCCTTTGTAAAAAATAAGGTGTCCACAGGTGTGTGGATTTATTTCTGAGCTTTCTATTTTGTTTCATTGATCTATATTTCTGTCTTTGTGCCAGTACCATACTATCTTGATGACTGTGGCTTCGTAGTAGAGCCTGAAGTCAGACAGGTTAACTCCCCCTGTTCCATTCTCCTTTCTCAAGATTGCTTTGGCTATTCGAGGTTTTTTGTATTTCCATACAAACTGTGAAATTATTTGTTCCAGCTCTGAAAAATACCGTTGGTGGCTTGATGGGGATTGCATTGAATCTATAGATTACTTTGGGTAGTATACTCATTTTCACTATATTGATTCTTCCGATCCATGAACATGGTATATTTCTCCATCTATTAGTGTCCTCTTTGATTTCTTTCACCAGTGTTTTATAGTTTTCTATATATAGGACTTCAGTTTCTTTAGGTAGATACATTCCTAAGTATTTTACTCTTTTCGTTGCAATGGTGAATTGAATTGTTTCCTTAATTTCTCTTTCTATTTTCTCATTATTCGTGTATAGGAATGCAAGGGATTTCTGTGTGTTGGTTTTATATCCTGAAATTTTACTATATTCATTGATTAGCTCTAGTAATTTTCTGGTGGAGTGTTTAGGGTTTTCTATGTAGAGGATCATGTCATCTGCAAACAGTGAGAGTTTTACTTCTTCTTTTCCAATTTGGATTCCTTTTATTTCTTTTTCCGCTCTAATGGCTGTGGTCAAAACTTCCAAAACTATGTTGAATAGTAGTGGTGAAAGTGGGCACCCTTGTCTTGTCCCTGACTTTAGAGGAAATGCTTTCAATTTTTCACCATTGAGGATAAAGTTTGCTGTGGGTTTGTCATATATAGCTTTTATTATGTTGAGGTATTGGAGAAGGCAATGGCATCCCACTTCAGTACTCTTGCCTGGGAAATCCCATGGACGGAGGAGCCTGGTAGGCAACAGTCCATGGGGTTGCGAAAAGTTGGCCATGACTGAGTGAATTCACTTTCACTTTTCACTTTCATGCGTTGGAGAAGGAAATGGCAACCCACTCCAGTATTCTTGCCTGGAGAATCCCTGGGACAGAGGAGCCTGGTGGGCTGCCGTTTATGGGGTTGCACAGAGTTCGACATGACTGACGCAACTAAGCATGTTCCTTCTATTTCTGCTTTCTGGTGAGTATTTATCATAAATGGATATTGAATTTTGTCAAAGGCTTTCACTGTATCTATTGAGATAATCATATAGATTTTATTTTTCAATTTGTTAATGTGGTGTATTTCATTGATTGATTTGCAGATATTGAAAAATCTTTGCATCCCTGGGATAAAGTGTACTTCATCATGATATATGATATTTTTAATGTGTTGTTGGATTCTGACTGCTAGAATTTTGTTAAGGATTTTTGCATCTATGTTCATCAGTGATATTAGCCTGTAGTTTTCTTTTGTGTGTGGCATCTTTGTCAGACTGTGGTATTAGGGTGATGTAGGCCTCATAGAAAGAGTTTGGAAGTTTACCATCCTCTGCAATTTTCTGGAAGAGTTTGAGTAGGATAGGTGTTAGCTCTTCTCTAAATTTTTGGTAGAATTCAACTGTGAAGCCGTCTGGACCTGGGCTTTCGTTTGCTAGAAGATCTCTGATTATAGTTTCAATTTCCGTGCTTGTGATGGGTCAGTTAAGATTTTCTATTTCTTCCTGGTTCAGTTTTGGAAAGTTGTACTTTTCTAAGAATTTGTCCATTTCTTCCACATTGTCCATTTTATTGGCATGTAATCACTGATAGTAGTCTCTTATGATCCTTTGTATTTCTGTGTTGTCTGTTGTGATCTCTCCATTTTCATTTCTAATTTTATTGACTTGGTTTTTCTCCCTTTGTTTCTTTATGCATCTGGCTAATGGTTTGTCAATTTTATTTATCCTTTCAAAGACTCAGCTTTTGGCTTTGTTGATTTTCGCTATGGTCTCTTTTGTTTCTTTTGCATTTATTTCTGCCCTAATTTTTAAGATTAATTTCCTTCTACTAACCCTGGGGTTCATAATTTCCTCCTTTTCTAGTTGCTTTAGGTGTAGAGTTAGGTTATTTATTTGACTTTTTTCATGTTTCTTGAGGTAGGCCTGTATTGCTATGCTTTTACAGTGCCCCACAGGTTTTGGGTTGTTGTGTTTTCATTTTCATTCGTTTCTATGCATACAATTTCTTCTGTGACTTGTTGGTTATTCACCAGCATGTTGTT